>NW_008246078.1:748806-778676 GCF_000281045.1 Saprolegnia diclina VS20 | reverse complement strand
GTGTTTTGCCACTGTCGTCCACTTCGGCTGCAAAACGAGATGGTGTACAATAGGCCAGCGAGCGCGGGAGGGTGAACGAGAAAAATTGATGTTAAAAAATCGATAACATTGAGCTTAGAAGAACGCGTACATCATCATCATCGGAATCGTTGTCGTGGAACGCACTGTCTCGAGCGCCTCACAACTCGGTCTTGGCGGCCTTCTTCTTCTTCTTCTTCTGCTTGAGCTTTTCTTTCGCGATGGCTTCTTGGCGAAGCCGCTCCTTCTCCTTCTCCATCGCCGCTTCGTCCGTGCCCGGAGGATAGTACGTCTCGTAGTCCCAAAGCACTTCCTTCACTTGCTCTTGGTTGACGAGAAAGTCGACCAAGTCTTCGGCAAGCCAACCACGCTGCACCTTTACGAGGAGCTTATCGGGTGCTTCATTGAGCTCAAAGAACTCGGCTTCAATGCCGCCGTTAAAGAGCATCTACCACTTCATATGAGATCCGTTGCAATCGCCAAGAATGAACGTACCGATTTCCACATTTCGGCAATCGCATGCGTCGGGTCGGGAATTTCGGGATACAAACGCACAAAGTCGGGCAGCGCCGAGTCCTTGAAGAGAATGAGCATCGTCTGCGGAATGCCAACGTCGCCCACGAAATTTGGTCGCTTTTGCCTGCGCTGCGTCAAGACGACTCGATGCGTGCAACGACGTACCGTTCTTCGGTCTGCCGACGCTTGTGCATCAAGTCGACCTCGGGCTTGAGCTCTTCGTCCATGTCGCCAGTCTCCCACGCCTTCTCGACCGCCTCGTAGTCAATGTCTTTCGAGTTGAGCCATGCCGCCGCGGGCCACACGAGCGACGACGCCAGTACGACCAGCAGCAGCGCGATCGAGATCCACACCGACCGCTTCATCTGCTAAAAGATACAAAGTGAGAACGATCTTGGGAAAAGGCGCGAAAAGTTGCCGTTGAAACGGCTTTTGGCCAAAGGTCCCTCGGAAGCGTCGCCCGAGCGCTGGGCCACGTACAAGGGCTCGCATAAACCAGCTCTTCTCGTATGGCCTTTGAACGCTACATGATATAGCTCGGGTAGAGCTATAATGAAACATTCGATCTGACAGATAAGTCGATTTTCGAACGTGGTGACGTTGGTGCTGGGGCAAAGATCTCACGAGGCGTGGCGACTCTTCCGGAACCTCAACTTGAAGCCGAAGTTCGAAGTTGACGGTGTATCCGGATCCGGAAACAAAGGGCAAAGTGCATTTCAAGAGCATGGCTGGAACACCCACGATCGTCCTGATCGGCGACTCGATCACACAGCAAGGTGCGATTGCTAGTGCCAATGGGTTCGTCTCGCTGCTGTGCCAAGACTACGTGCGCAAGGCCGACATCCTCAACCGCGGCTGCAGCGGCTGGACGACGAGGTGCGTACCCGATGTGTTGTGCCACGTGTCATTGTGAACGTGTAGGTCGTGGCTGCCCAAGCTCGAGCTGCTGCGGACAGAGTGGGCACACCGAGCGCCTGCCCTCGTCGTGATTTTCTTGGGCGCCAACGACGCAGCGCTTTCGGACGCGCGCGATGCGCACCAGCACGTTCCACTGGACGAATACCTGGCCAACTTGACAACGATGGTTGATACGCTGCGTGGCGCGAGTCCCGAATCGCGCTTTTTGTTGATCACGCCCGCAGCGATTGAAGACGCCAAGTACGCGAGTCGTTCGAACGTCGAGGCGGGCAAGTACGCGGACGCCTGCATTGCTGTCGGGCACGCGCTTGGCGTTCCCGTCCTCGATGTGTGGCGCCCGATGCAAGGCCGACCCGAGCTTCTTCGCGACGGTTTACACCTGAGCGTCGATGGCAACACGTTGCTGTATCGCTGGCTCACATCGACCATTTCGGAGCGATTCCCCGACTTGACGCCGGACGCGCTCCCAAACGTCTTTCAATAAGCCCACATTTTTGAATGCTGGCGAGCACGTCCCGTCTTATGCTTAAGCTTGTGCTAACGTTAGCAGCGCACTGGTAGAACCATGGCAGCTGCTCGCGCATAGCGTGTCGTGGGTCCATCTATACGAGCAGCATGTCAACATCAGAAGCACGCCAGCCCCTTGGATCGCAAAATCGAAGTTCGAAGTCAACAAGTGGCGATCTTGCCAAACTTGCGGCCAGCCAGATCCCGCTCTTCCCGATGGTTGTTGGTGCTCCGATCATCGTCACGCTCGGCGACTCGATCACGCAGAATGGCGCTAACCCCGACATCATGGGCTACCAGGTCATGCTCACGCAGGACTACGTGCGCAAGGCGGACGTGGTGAACCGCGGCTGCAGCGGCTGGACGACCCGGTACTGTTCCTTCGCCTTTGCATTTGCCGCTCAGTCTCGTGATGCGTAGGGACTGGGTGCCCAAGCTGCCGCTCCTTGGGCGCGAGTGGTCGCACAAGCCGCCGTCGCTCATCACGATCTTCCTTGGCGCCAACGACGCCGCGCTCGTGCCCGAGCCCCAGCACGTGCCATTGGAGACGTACGCCGGCAACCTCAAGATCCTGCTGCAGACGCTCGGCGCCACCTTTCCCGACTGCCGCTTTCTCTTGCTGACGCCGCCGCCGATCGACGATTCGCGCATCAAGAGCCGGTCGAACGCCGAGACTGGCAAGTACGCCGCGGCCTGCGTCGCCGTCGGCGCCGAGCGCAGTGTGCCGGTCGTGGACTTTTGGACGGCGATGCAAAACATGCCACACCTACTGTCCGATGGGCTGCACTTTAACCGCGCCGGCAACATTGCGGCCCACGCGCTCATTCTGAGTGCGATCCGGACCCACTATCCGGCGCTGGCCCCGGAGGCGCTGCCGTCCGAGTTTTGAAAGCCACGTCGGCGCGAGCTCGGTCGATGATTTGCTGCTGGTTAAAACTTAAAACCCGAAAAAAGCATCGAAACGGACTTATCATTCCATGAAAGAAGGGCAAGGACGATGCAGTTTGCACTTTTCCTTTTGCTAACAAACCAACAAGCATGCCGAGCTTTGAGGACGACCACATCGAACACGCCACATCGGACGCTGCCGACTACTCGACGTCGCACGGCGCGATCGAGACCAGCGAAGCGAGCAGCGTCGCTGCTGTGCACGCTGCGAAAGCACCGACGCCCACGACGACCCCGCTCTTTGTTCTCAACTACATTGTGTAAAGCCAAGTGGCGATACGACGTGACAACGATGACGGCCCATGTTCCTGCGTAATAAGACCAACCGAATTGACTTGATTTTTATTTGATTTTTGCAGCTTTCTATCGCTGTGTTGACGAAATCTGCGTCGGTGCATTCCTCGCGCTTACTGGGAGCGGGACATGTGAGTGATCGTACCGGTACTGTTTAATACGATGGCACTGGTGGCGAGCCCTGGTTTTGCCAAAGAACGCCGCCTGTCCGTCGCTGCTGCTGCGTCAACAGCGTCGACCTCGCCCAGAGACAAGGGGCATAGGATTCCGACAGAGACGTGCTTTGTTCTTCATGCAAGCATTGCGCAACCACGTGTGTCTGATCCTTCTTTGCTCTGTTCGCCCAGCTTCAACGACACGGGACAACAATACGTGGCAGGCCACGGACGCAGCTCGACGTCAGAACCAGATACAGCAAAGAAGCCGATGGATACCAAGAAGGACCAGCGACAGTGGAGGTTTGCACAAGGTCGGACGCCGACACGCACCATGGGCCGCATGCCATCGCTCGGTGCTTCTACGCGGTCCACACGCTGTTGTATAGCGTACATAAACGAAAGGACAGTGTTGATGTTGCTGTTAGATAATGTAGTTGACGAGCAACATGGACTGGCAGGCTTCGTCTTCGTCATGCGTAAGCGGCGACGTCACCGGCTTGGTTTGCGACCGCTCTGGCTGGGCGCGCGACGGGGTAAACGTCATGGCCGCCGCGTGCTGGTGGTCGTCTTGGAGGATAATCGGCATGGTCGTGGCGAGGGAAATTGCAAAGTGATAAACCCAAGTTGTGAACCGTCGCAATAAGATCGTAGAAAATCGCAAAACTGATCGGCGTTGCGCAACTGCTGTTTTTCTTACGACTGCCCCAAGTTGATGGCAGCTCCCAATCCTGGCTCGACAACTCTGCCACGATCACTCGATTCACAGTGTGAATCTTCAGCGAGGCGCGGGGTATCGCCGATACTAAGAGCTATAAGAAAATGTCAAAGTGCAAAGTCGGAAGATTGGTCAAGTGCAATCTGAGCGTGTCCATGCGACGGCACAAAAGGAATGAGGCGGCTTGATGGCGACGGACCCATGACGTGGCACACCAAATATTCATTTATAGAGGAAAACAACGGCCAATGATTGAATCTGAGAGGATACGTTGCGACCGCACCAATCACCGCGCGTCGCGACAGAGCTGAGAGTCACCAAAGTACCGGCGACAGAAAACTCTTGTGATGCTGCGCTCTGCCCGCGCCCCGCCACACCGCGCCCCGACGTGGACGCGCATGGCGTTTTTCGGCTGCCAAGCTTGTGCCCACCGGTGGCGCTCGGCCCGCGGTGAAGCCGGCGTGTACCAAAAATGCAAGCACTGCTTCGAACCCTGCTACCCGACCGAGTTTCGCCTCGTTGCGCCGAATAAGGACGGCAACATGAACAAGGAGACGGCCATTGGGCACAACATGGAGCTCTGTGGCAAGTGCGACGAGCTCGGGTACTCGTGCCAATATGCGCTCGACGACAGTGACGAGGACGAGGACACGACGGATGCGGTCCAAGCTGGCAGCGTCGAGTGGGAAGAAGCGTTCGAGCACGAGCTTACGGCACCGCCAGTGCCGACCGTCAAGTTCAAGGTGCGCCCCGAGAAGCGCCTGTCCCAGAAAGAGCGCCGAAAGCTCGCCAAGGAGCAGGAGGCAGCGTTGCGCGCGCAACTGGCGGCGCAACTGGCGGCGGCGGATGACGACAGCGCGTAATGTAGCCAACCCACACCACAAGCTGCTGTTGGGCATGACTGTTTTTGTCGTACTCTCTCTGCGCACTACCATGTACAAGCACATCGAATCGCGGAGGCTGGACGGATGATGGCAGCTTTCGCCCATGTGACAGATGCGCTGCGTGCATGCATGGGTGATCGCGAGGCTGGCGGGACAGGCGCCAAACGAGGCAGAAGCAACCCAACCACCCAGGACGGTTGCCAACACTCTGCGCTGAATCCGAAGCCAGCTCTCGATACGGTGATAGCCCATCGTAGGTGGCATGATGACTTGTACGAGCTCCTTATTCGAGTGCCATCAGTAGTCGCTCTATCATCTAGCTAGGCAGCGAACGGCTGTCGTACGTCGAAGAGGCCAATCACCTCGGCTCGTCGGACCGAAGCACGCAAGATTCACTCGCACAGGACAGGCATCTATCGCTCTATCAGCAAAAGTAAGCGTCGGCAGGGCTGTTGACGCAGCAAGTTCGAACGTCGGTGCGCAGCACGGCTAGCTTGAGCTGACAGCAGCGGGCACGGCTGCACTGTCGTTGACGCTGGCGCGACGCTCTAAATCTCAGTCTGTGGAGCTGACAGGCGAGGCAGGACGTAGCCTCTTCCAAGTGATACCAGCAATGCACCAACGCTAGACCCAGGCCAACCGAGGTTCATGATGGCTGCATGCTTGCTCGTGCTACGCGGACACGACGCCAAGACTACAGGCAGTGAACAAATGACATTGCTTGTGCTGCATTACGAGAGCAGCCAGGCGTCGCATCGTCTAGTACGACGACTTGGTCGGGAAGTCGACGAGGACGGTTTCCTTGAGTTCGTCCTCGCGGTACGGCGTCGTGTCAATATTAATGGCCTTGAGCGGCGAGACCTCGACGTCGTCGGGGATGACGCCATCCGGAAAGCACACCTCGAGCGGCAGCGGCGGGTTGCGCATGAACTTGGAGCCGCCGGGCATGTGCACGACCACGTACGGGTCCGGATGCGTAAACTCGACGAGCTTGGCCTGCGCGTCGCGAATGAGGCGCTCGGCCACGGCCGCCGACGCAAACTTGTTGGCGTCAAACTGGGCGCGGATCTTGGTCGCTTCGTCGTTCCAGAGGCGGCGGTCGATGGCCCAGCTGTCGAGGAGCTTGAGCGAGCGCTTGTACAAGCGCGTGACCTGCTGCTTGTGGCTGAGCGTCGGGGCCGCGCCACGGACCGAGAGCGCTGCCTGCAGGAACGCGTGATTGAGGTTCGTCGCCATCTCTCCACCAGACAAAATGAAGCCGGCGAAAGGCCTGCTTGTCACACTGGATATGCATTCTCACAGGTTTTACGATGGCTGCGCACACGCAACTGGCCGGTTGCACCAAGCTTGTTGTCACGGTGGCCGCTAGCTCGGCTGCATGGCGCTCGGCGCTCCAACGGAAACAAGGTATCTTCATGGTCTCTTGTTGGGCTGCATTTCGAATGAATGAACGGCTGCGCGACGCGGCCATCAAGCGTGCTATAGTAGCAGGCTGGACGTACACACACTGGGAGTGACTCTAGTTTACTAGTACTAGCACTAGGGTGCTAGGGTACTGCGTAGTAGTGACTTGGGTCGATTCTCTTGAGAATGCAATACCAGAAATCTTGCGGGCGCATACTGCCCTCTCGCGGCAGGTTGCCGTTGCCGCCAACTTCAACTCGAAGGGCTAAAGGAGCGGTGCGAGGGCAGTCGCACATACGAGCGACGGTGGCGGAGGGTCAAATCGCAAGGCGATACCAAGCTGAGTGTATAGAACACTCGCCTGCGTGTGGTGAAGGCTCGCTACGGAGCGACGAGGCGCCAGCTTGAAGCTGTTGCGGTGTGGGAAATTGCGTGCATTTAGCCAGTCGGTCTGGGGTCGTCGATATTGATATCGTTTTGGCCAATCCCAACCGTTTGGCCCTCTAAAGTCCGTATCCAAATCGGGCGGTATGCTGCTATTGCAATAAAAATAGTATTTTCTATACATAGCGTAAGATATTAAAATGCAATTGACTCAATTCGCACTTACTCTAATCATCCTGTAGCATTTAATATCGATAATTATGCTGTTTCAGAGAGAATTGGCCGCGCAACCAGTTTCCCGCGACCACAGCCATGGCCCACGAGCGCAAGCCGTCGACGACCGCCCGCGCCCATGAACGCTTCGTCATGAAGAAGAAGACCTTCGACATGCAGTTCGCCCACATGTACATGAGCCGCCTCCAGGCGCTGGAGCCACAGGTCCGCGCAGCCGTCCACGCCGACCCGGACGTGGCGGCCGCCGGCGTCTCGATCCTGCCCAAGATCATCGACCTGCGCGTTGGCGACGTCTGCATCATCACGGGCACAGTCTTCAAGCTGCTCAAGAACAAGCCAAACTTGCTTGACGAGTTTGTCGCTGACGAAATCCTGGCCATTGAAGAGACCGAGCACGCGTACTCGTCCGAGAACGACGAGCTCTTCCTCGAAGACGAGAGCGGCCGCGTCGCGCTCAAGGGCAAGGTTGACATCGCAGCGCTCGTGACCGGTGTCATTCTCGGCGTTCAAGGCGAGATGGGCCCCGATGGCGAAGGCTTTGCCGTCACGCGTGTCTTCCTGCCCGCGGCCGCCCCGCAACCGACGCCGCTGCCAGCGCGTACGTCTGTTTCCATCTCTATATCTGCAATCATGTACATACGATGCGCATGTAGGCTCGGACGACGCCTACGTCGCCTTGCTGTCGGGCTTGAGCTTTGGCTCGTCCAGCGTCACGCAGCACCCGGTGGCGACGGCGCTGGCCATTGACTACCTCGCCGGTCGCCTTGGCGCCGACGATGAAAAGGCTTTTGTGAGCTCCATTGTGCACACGATCATTGCCGGCAACTCCTTGAGCAAGCCTGCAAGAGACGTGCTTCTCGAGCCGGTCAAGGTACCTGCCACCATCCTAGCTCTAGACCGATCCAAATGCTAGAAATCGAGCGCCAGCGAGCTCGAAGTCAAGCCGCTGCAGCAGCTCGACCTTGTGCTCTCATCGCTCACGTCAACGATGCCAGTGGACATCCTTCCGGGTGCGTGGGACCCAAGCAACGTCATGCTGCCGCAGCAGCCGCTCGCTGCGTGTCTCCTTCCCCACGCCATGCGCTTTGCTACGTGCTCGCTCGTCCCAAACCCGTACGCCTCGTCGATCGACGGTGTTTCGTTCGTTGGCTCGTCGGGCCAGCCCGTCGACAGCGTCTTGCAGTGTTCGCTGGACCAGTCGCCCATCGATGCGCTCGAGCACCTGCTGTTGTGGCGGCACTTGGCGCCGACGGCACCGGATATTCTCGGTATACCCTTGTCCTTGTATCGTGTGGCTATGTGCCTCCATGTAGACTGCTACCCGTCGCCAGACAACGACGTCTTTGTCCTCGATGCGTGTCCGCATGTCCTGTTTGCGGGCAACCAGCCGGCCTTTGCGACCAAGCTCGTCACCGGTAGACTCGCATCTGTGACACGTTGTCATAGGTGGTATTAGGTCCCGAGCAACAGATCACGCGCCTTGTGTGCGTGCCGTCGTTTGCAAGCACGGGCACGTTTGTGCTGTTGAACCTCAAGGACCTCTCGGTGCTGCCCGTGACACTGACACTTTAAGACGCAAGAAACACAAGACAACGCGTGTGACATCATGCTCACATCGACTCGGATGGCGGCGGCTCTTGCTAATAGCAACTGTGCGAGTGTTCTTCGACAAGGTCGAATGGAATCGACTGCTGGCAGAGCGAGCAAGAGATGTACCCCGAGGGCGTGGCGACGCTCGGTGCCTAGAAACGTGTGAGGGTGCCAGGTGGTACAAGGTGCAGAGGGGCGTACGTGCAGCGTTGAGCGCGGCTCGATGACGGCGTGAAGGCCAAGGTGGAGGTCACAGCGGCGCAAGGGCAAGTGCAACGGCAGCACGCGGTCGTTGCTGCGACCAACGGATGGATCCCGGAAGCCAACGATGCACTTGGACGACGACTGGCCGCGTTCATGGCGCTGGATCGTCGTCCGAAGGAGCTCCCGTACTGTCCAGTGGTCGTCGCACCCGATACGATACTGCACGAGCTTGTCGACTAGAGCACACGATCACCCAATCAAGTATCGGTCGTCGTGACACAAGACAATAGTCTACCTTTGATGAGGACGCTGCGGGGCGGCAGCGCCAGCAGTAGCTGGTCGACACTCAGCGACTCGAGGACGGCGGCGCCAAACCGCGTTCGGACCTCGGGGCGCTTGGGGCGGTCGTCCGAGAGGCCCCACCACGCCTCGAGCTTTTCGGAAAAGGGCACCGGCTACAGCGTTAGTTTCATACTCTTGACTGTCGTCAACGACAGGTCGATGTACCGGGATGGCCTGGAGCGTTTGGAGGTTGGCGTGAAAGCTCAGCTTCCACGCTGGTAGCGCAAAGTCCTTGGCGTGGTGGAGGAACTGAGTCGCGCGCTCGACGTGGCGCTGCGCGACGTGAAGATCGCAGAGACAGAGGTAGGCCACAAACAGCAGCGTCCGGTGCTCAATCTCAATGCCAAGCCTATCTCAATGCAATGCACAATCGAGTTGAGAACCGTTGGTCACACACCGAAGCCCTGTCTCGACGTGCGCGTGGGCTTGGGTGAACCGGCTCAGCTTCGTGTCAACGACTGCGATCGCTAGCGTTGCCGCGATGTGCACGTCGACAAGCTCGAGACCCAGTGCAAACTCGAGCACCATGTAGAGAAGCGCCGCTGCCATTGGTTGCGGAGCAACCGCACTCGGTGCCTGGGACGCTTCCAGCTCCAAGGCGTACTTGAGATGCTGCGCCAGCGCAACCCGGAGCGCAGCGTGCAGCACCGAGGCGGTCGAGGAGGACGATGCGGTACTGCTTCTCGCATCCAGCTGCATGTAGAGCGTCATGATCTGGGCCTCATACGCTGGCGTGTGCCGATGACACAAATCTAGGTCGACCTCGGGCTCGGACATTTCGTCGTCGCTTGTTGCTTCGTCGTGGCGTCGGGGGACATATGCGGCCATCTTGGTCGGCCTATATGAACATATTGCTTAGTCGTCGACGACCGATGGCGGCGTACGAGGGGTTGGTGTAGCGTATGCCGTGGCGGGCGTGCGGGATAAGTGCCGCGTTCTCGACGTCATCGAGGTCGAGGCTCTCAACCGGCACGGTCAACGGCGTCATGGCGGTGACCAGCGCGTCCAAGAAGGCACCGCGTGCGGCGTTATAGGGAAACGCGAGCCAGAGACTAGTCTGGTCGGTCGTGCGCAGCAGGAGGTCGCTGCGGCGCGTCGCAACAGCCGACCCGCGCGTGGAGTAGGGTAGATAGATGGTACAAAGCGTATGGAGCGGAATCGTACCCAAGAGAGAAAAGTCATGGATCGATGCCACGTGCGGGCACGGTACGCACGACGTTGTCTCTGTGCAGGCACACGCTTTGGGCTGCCGGGCGTAGAGGGCCAGGCTGGCCGATGCGAGAAGCACGAGGTGGTACTTGGCGGTGGGCACTTTTGCGCAGTCATCTTTGGTCACGAGCTCGGCGAACGCGCCATAGACAGACCCGTGGTGCGTGGCCGGTGTCATGCGGCGGCGTCGTTTCGCGGAGTGGCGCCGAATTCCACTTGCTATATTTACACTGTGGTTGATGAACGGCGCGATTCAAGTTGCGCATGTGCATTCCTTGTGCAAAGAGACTTGCTACAACAAGTTGTCATGGGACTTGGGCATATGAATCCGCCCAGGACGGGCTGGCCGTTGAAATGTGGTGCTGGTGTTGCTCGCAGAGGCGAAGGCGACCGTCGATTCATTGCCCTCAGACTTATTGCACCCAAATATTATTGATTTGGTGTTCGAAAAATGGTCTATCGGTGAGCATGCAGATATGCAAGCACGCCATACCTTTCTACGATAGGCTAAGGACGTTGCGCATGTATATGTACTTGTGCGCACCCGTCAGCCTGTGGTGCCCACGACAGTTTTGGGTCCAACGTTGCGTGCATCCATCCAATCGCGACCGCCTGTCTGTGTGTTTATCCGGATATGCATCCGGTTGCGAGTGCTGGTGCAAACTCGGCGCAATCACCAAACGTGAACCATGGCAGCTCTCTTGGCGCGCCGGTCTATCGCGACGGCTTGCGTCCTACGCTCATCTGTCCACCGCCTTGGCTCAGTGACGCCGCGCCGACTGCCGCTGATGCTCCGAAGCATGAGCTCGCTGCCATCGTTGCCAACAGACAAGCCCGACGATGCCAAGCCCGATGCCAAGTTTGCCATTGAAAAGCAGACGTGGGCCGAGCAGCACGCGCCGCGCTGGATGCTGCCGTACATCCAACTCGCGCGCTTGAACCGCCCAGCCGGTATGAACCATCTTGCTGCTTGATTCTGCAATGTACGATATGCATGGGTAGGCACGTACATGCTGCTATGGCCAACGTTTTGGAGCACAGCGCTCGCCGCTCCCGTCGGCGCCTTCCCGGACCCCAAGCTGCTCGGGCTCTTTGCCGCTGGCGCGCTCATCATGCGTGGCGCCGGCTGCACAATCAACGATATGTGGGACAAGGACTTTGACAAGCAGGTCGAGCGTACGAACCAACGGCCGCTTGC
Source organism: Saprolegnia diclina VS20 (assembly GCF_000281045.1). Classification (NCBI taxonomy): domain Eukaryota; phylum Oomycota; class Saprolegniomycetes; order Saprolegniales; family Saprolegniaceae; genus Saprolegnia; species Saprolegnia diclina. The sequence goes on along the minus strand of NW_008246078.1, from coordinate 767,153 downwards.
GTCCGGCGCGCTCACGTACCCGCAAGCCTGGCGCTTCCTCGCGCTTCAATTGTCGGCCGGGTACGCCTTGCGCTCTTGTTGAAAAGAAGAAATAGAGGGGCAATGGACGCCAATGGTTTAGGCTGGGCGTGCTCGTCCAGCTCAACCCGTATACGATCGGGCTCGGCGCGTCGTCGCTCGCGTTCGTCGCTGCGTACCCGTACATGAAGCGGGTGACGTACTGGCCGCAAGCCATGCTCGGCCTCACCTTCAACTATGGTACATCCCTTGGTCGTGACGTGGCACGCTCTGACGCGATCATTAGGTGCGCTCGTCGGGTGGGCGGCGGTGCACGGCAGCTGCGACTGGAGCGTTGTGCTGCCGCTCTATGCGGCCGGTGTCTCGTGGACGCTCGTGTACGACACATTGTACGCGCACCAGGTAGTCTCGACATTCGTTTTAAAAAAAGGACTCGGAAATTACAATCGAGTTTGCATGTAGGACAAGACGGACGACAAGCGCATTGGCGTCAAGTCGACTGCGCTCCTCTTTGCCGACAAGACGCAGCCGATTCTGAACGCATTCTCGGTTGCTACGATTGCCGGTCTTGGCCTCTCAGGGTAGTCTCTCGCTGCTATACGAGTGTTAAAGCCATGGCATCTAGGTACATGGTGGACATGGGCAGTCCGTTCTACGGGGCGCTCGCGGTCGCCGCGGGCCACCTCGCGTGGCAAGTCAACACGGCCAAGCTCGACGACCCAATCAATCTCCAGACGCGGTTTGCGTCCAACAAGTACTTTGGCGCGCTCGTCTTTGCCGGCATCGTCGCTGGCAAGCTCTTCTAGATACGTACAAACTACTAGTAGCCGCGAAATGAAATGGAGCGAATGTTCAATCTCTTCAGAGGTAGTGTCACGAACGACCTGACTAACGACTGACGCGGCCACCTCCGTGATCACCCTACATACGTTGCGCAATCTCGTGATGCCAATCCCAGAACAAGAAGGACCAGGGAGCGTACACGACGTGTGCTCCAATGGGTGCAACAAGTGATGGTGAGCTCGAATGAATATCACGGAGGACACGACGAAGGGCCGCAGCTCAAATTTAACGACCCTCGACAAAAGCGCGCGATGCTGCGTTCGGATGTTGGCACTCGCATTTCGCTGATACGACAATGACACCGTGACAAAGCCGCTGCGCATCCGGCAGTACGACTATGACGACTACGACGCCGACTCTCGGGCGTCACGAGGAGCCATCGTCGCTACAGGTGTCGCAGCTGCGAGCTTTCGCAGCCAGGAGCGACGACGAGCCAATCGAGCAATGCGTTGGCCATGACAGACTTCGATTTGGGCGTGGCACCAGCTGCCGTGACGAGGCGGTTGAGTCATCGCCCAACGCCATCGAGAGGACCAAGTGACGTACGCGTGACAAGCAATGCAGCAAGATAAAGGACAAGTTGCCGTCGCTGTTACGGACACGGACGTGATGTCATTCTCATTCGTCCAGTGCCTACGAGCGCGGTGCTGCAGCCGTGTCCGTACGACGGACGTCAACATCTGGTACGTTCGATTACCGCACTGACAACCCTATGGGCAACGACGACGCATCCAGTTGTGCCATTCCGTCTTCGTACCGTGATGGAGCAACCGCAAGACGACCGCGTCTCGGAGAAGGACGCGCTGTCGGCGTATGCGCACCAGCTCCAGCGCCGCCTTGTGGTCTTGCGCGCGCGCCGATCGATGCTGCTCTCGTGGGCCGACGTTGCCCGCGCGCTCCAAGAAGAGATGCTCGAGGCAGTTCGCGATCACCGCTCTCTGCGCCAACAACTCGACGCCCACGCCCTCCTCGTGAGTGTCCTCAAGCGCTGGGTGTATGCAACCGCGCCCGCACCGGTACGTCTACGATACCTCTTATTTTGATCCAACTCGACGGCTGTAGACACCGTCGCACCAACCGAGCTGGTCCGAATCCTACTTGTTTAACGGACCCCAGAGCACCCGGCGCATTGGTTACAAGTGGCTCGCCGACCAGCTCTACCATTGCGTCGGCAAAGTTCTGAGCGACTCGATATCCCAACTGCCCTCGGCGCGCTACCAAGTGAGCTGCGAGAAAAGCCTATTTCAAATCCAAGGGGTGTGCACGCGTGTGCTCCAGTGCGACCTTGCGACCGCATCGACTGCCTACTGGATCGCCGAGCGGTCGTTTGCATACTGCCAGCAGTCGCGATCGTTCGTCCTCGACGACTGGATACGAGATGAGAATGATATTGTCTACACCCGCGAGGACGTTGGACGCGACCACCAAGCGATTTTGGGCCACAGCGTCTACGGCCGATACCACGAACTACACCAGTCGGTCATTGTCGTGCGCGCCCTTTTGCATGACGAAATGTACCCGCTGGAGCCTGACGAATGGAGCGTCGACAGCAAACAATGGTACAACTGCAATAGTTCTTCATTGGCAATGCTTCATGTTGGTGTAGGAATGTGCTCGAGCCGATGGAGGGCGGCACTCGCGTCCGAAGCGTCTATGTGATGGGCCACCCCGCGACCGCCCGCGGCTTTGTGCGACTCCAAGACTTTGTGAAATGGACCAACCTCCCAGCGTGCGAGAAGGCCGTGCTCGTCCAGCGGCTACAACACCGCTTCTTTACGCGGCAAAGCCACCTGCGAGCGATCTTTGACGCGCATTTGCAGATCGTTTTGGACGCGGTGCACGCGCGCAACCGCCTCGAGCAGCAACTGCAGAGCTAATTAACAGCGGTGGCATGTGCGGATTATGCGAATGTCAATTGTGACGCATCGCCGTCGTGTTGTGTGGTCGTTTGTTCCATTTCGACACGCAGAATGGGTGTTTCGCGGATAACAGACGTCGTACCTATCCTCTATCCAGGGCAAACTACGACGGAGCGACCACCGCGCTGGTGTCTACTATGCCAGTGGTCCGTGAAATAAGTATAAATTTGCGCGGATTTTGGTTTTAGTGGATAATGCGCAGGGTCTCAAAACGGCAGAAAAAGCCGCGGAAAAACGCGCAAAGCAACAAATTTATCCCGAACCGGCACTATTGGCCCCGATAAAGTGTTCCCGGGGTTGGGGGTAATTCCGGGCAATGTCCGTGCATTTCTCCACCATTTTAGCCGTTGTTGGCCCCGCTCATGTTTCGACCAAAATACGCGCACTTTTGAATCGCACCAGGTGGTCCGCGGGGCGGGGTTACGTTTTATCAACCACAACACATTCGTGATGCATGGCTTGAGCTGAATGGCTCTGCACTCGAATATAATGCGCTTCTAAATGAGGTCTTCTTGCTCGCTCGGAAAACCGCTTCCACTTCTTCCCGTCGTTCAAAATTGTTCTAGTACCGCGCCAGACCCCGGTAGATAACAATTGACATCTACAATGCGATGCAGTTCCGCCTGTGAAGATATTGCACGAGACAGCAGATCAACGTGGTTGTTTTGATGGCATCTGGTAAGCGTTTGGTATTACAACTCATAATATGTGTTAGTACAGCTCCACATTATGGAGCTGTGCTTCATAACCAAAAAGCAGCGAGATTGTCTGCTATGCAGTCAATCGGGCGTGCAGACTTTGCATGTCCCCAGGTAGTAAGTAGTACGTAGTGGTTTTTCTACTTTCGATAGGCTCGTCTACGTTCTTCCATTGGTGTCCATTTTTCTTTTGGCATTGTACTTTTTCAAGAGAGCCTCTTGGCCCGTCTCGGCACGGCCACCTGCTCGAGCACGCACGACTTGAACGAGTGCGTTTACAAACACTTTGATTGTCATGTCTATTGACCCTCGATGGATTGTTGTTGAAGTGAGTCTCTTTAGATACTAGTACAAATTACACTGAACTGTTTTTGGGGGGTGGACTTTCGATTCAGAGGGTGGTGTGCTTGACGGCAGCAGCGGCGAGGCTTAGCCGTGTTGAAGGCGAGGCGTATGGATGGCGCAAGCCGGGACGAAGTGGTCACGAAGCCAGGCGTCGTGGCGCAGGGCGTTCATCATTTGGAAGTGGCACGTCGCTTGGGTATTCAGCATCAAGTGGTGGAGATGTATCTTGGTCAAGAACGGGCCGCTTCGGGTGTCACGACGGGCGCCTCGGCCGTTTCGGGCGAGCCAGACAGTGTGCAGCACACACCCTCGATATATTGTAGTGGGTCGGAAGTCCAGACTCGCCGAGTGGTGTGGGAAATTTGCAAAAAATTGCGACAAGAGTGTGACCAGACGCAACGAGCAAAACTAATACTAGTGTAGCCACTAGTAGCACCGTCGTTGCCCATGCAGCCCATGAGTGGTGGGGCATGCAAAATGTCACCCATCAACGTCGGCGAGATCACTTCTCTCGCCTCTGGCATGTCGCCGTTGCATGTCCGTTTTGTAATTATCAATAATTATTTACGACCAGCAGTCTAACAGCGAGCACGTGCCGAGGATCCTTTCCTATTGCGTTTGTCCACGAGGGCCACAAACTATTTTTGTTTTTAAAGACTGTCGACGTCGAGTATCGAAGTGGCTACCTCGAGTGTACATGCGTTGCGTTGTGCCGTGGCCACGACACGACAACCATGGTCACTGGGACACGAAAGCATCGAATGAGAAAGCGTGGTGTTGCACCGACACGGCCGCAAGGCGACGTGACGGCTATCCCGTTTACAAATATACCATTTCAAGCGACCTTCGATAACGTTGGGATGCTAGCTCGTCGCCAAATGCTGGCAATGCTACAGTCATGCCTGTGGCAGGCCACGTGCCGGTAATCATGTGCATCTCTTTTGGGTTGATTCGTTGCTTGTGCGGTTAGCTGCGGCGTGCATACGACCTTTCGAGAGAGTGGCACGCTTGCTCTTATTCTAGTGCGTTTCGCACAGTCTGTCGACGCGCACGAACCGTACGGTTCCGATTGGTAGCAAGGATGCCCGTCACGGCTTGCGATATGCCGCTCGACCTGGACTGAGATTGCCGTGTCATATCTTTCGCAGCGGTGGGATTCCCACGAAAACCACGTGGTCGAGAGTGACTCGGTCATCTTCTGAAACAGAAGTGACGTCGCGCAGTTTCGTGGTCTTGGACCCGCACGCAGGACTCCATAAACTCGGCCAACGGAGGCGTCGGACCCTCTTGACGCAGGTGTGTTCTGCACCCATGTCGTGAGGCGTTGTGCATGCTAAGGACGATGGTGAAGTTGCCATTTTGCGCCTCAATTGCAGCCATCTGCTGCCGAATCTAGTCAGTAACCGTGGTCAATGAGACGATCGCCAGGCGCCACGTGGTGGCTGGAAGAAACATGCTGCTCGTGTGACGCACAACTCCAAGTCGAAGAAAGTCCGCCGCAGTCATTTCACATCGTGCACTGCGCGCAAGCATGGGCATGGCGGTGGCCGAGTCGACAAAGAAGCCCCGCGCGATGCTGCCGCCCAAGCTCGTCATGACCGAGAACGAGTACCTCACCCAGTACATGCACACGCTGCAAGAGAAGCTCCGGCATCTCCAGACGCGACAGACGACGCTACTGCCGTGGGCCGACGTTGTCCGGGCGCTCGCCGACGAGACGCTGCAGTGCGTGCACACCAACCGCCAGCTCTGGCGCCGTGTCAACGACCACGTCGCCGTCCTGGACCTCTTGCACGCGTGGATTCAGAGCACGTTGGACTCGGTACGAAACTGAATTGGTTTTGAATTTGAGGTTGATATGCGTGAGTAGACGTCGGCGCACCACTGGTCGCGGTCGCCACGCCTCTTTGCCGGCGATGTCTTGCCCCGCCACTTTGCCATCAAGTGGCTCGCGATGCAAATGTACCACCAGCGCGAGACGGCGTTCGCACATGCCGATGCTTTTGGGAACGAAGATGCCTCGTTTGTCCGCGCACAGCCCACCGGCGGGTTTGTGGGCGTTGCTCAGCTCTTTTCACCGCACACGATCGACTCGATTGTGGACGCGTGGGTCATGGGGCAAGCCGAGTACGCCGTTCACTCGTCGACGATGGCGGTGGTCGTCACGTCGCCCGAGGTTGACATAGCCTACGCTCGCGAGACGACGGCGCTGAGTCCAAACCAGTGGCTGGTGGGCAACTGCATTTACGGCCGCTTCACGCAGCGTGAGTCTAAAGCCACGACAATTGTCATGCGGACGATGACCAACGACGAGATGCAACCGATCGATATGCCGCTCTGGACCGCGGGCTGTCAACTCTGGTACGTTTTGCTCTTTAAATATGGGATTTAGCGATTTATGGTCGTAGGATATCGATGGCGAAAGCAACCGAGACGACAACATGCGTCAAAGTCTATTTTTCCATGGACCACCCGCGGTCGTCCCATGGTCCCATTGATTTGATCGAGCTCACAAGAGCGCTAGAGACGCTGCCGAATATCACTGCTCTCGAGCGCGTCGTCCGAGCACGCTGCCGCGAATTTCAAACGCGGTTGCTAGCGTATGTCTACTCGTTTCTGAACACGAAATAAAACGTGGTGTACACTAATACAATCTTGCGTCATATTATCAGACTCAGATCCGCCGATCGTGTGTGGTATCCGCTCGGTGGTGGTTGTTTGTCGTTGTGGAAGCTGTCTTGTTCGGCGTCAATGGAAATCACACACAGTCTCCGAAGCAACAAGCGCGGTAGCCGCGACAAGGAAGCCGCCCTCTACCAAGGATGAAGCCACGTCCGTTGTCAAGAGGCTTGGAGCGGACTGAGAAACAATGTCTGTCGTCTCTACGAGTCAAAATGGTCTTCGTTGGAACCGTCCGCGCGTGCGTTTGCAGTGCTGCGAAAGATCCATGTCCAGTCCTTCGGGTGTACAAATACCGGGTGCGTGATGGGCGACACACCTGCATCACGCACAAATGACAAACTTGACATCCATTTAGCAGTAGCATCTGGTATGGCACCACATGTCCCGTGTGGTAGGATTACCACCGAGTGATTACAGGTCGTACCACCAATCCGAGACACATCACCACAAGACCGACGAGAAGAATGTACGACGTACAGTTAGTTGAACGTGTCTACAGGACGCGCAAGTGCATGTGCATACAAGAAACAAGTACGGTGTGCGCCGTGATACGCTTCCCATCAACAATGGCGACGCCTCACCGCTGCCGTCACGCAAAGGAGTCCCACCGCCAAAGTGAACAGGCGGAGTACTATTGAACAACACATTGGGGACGTTTTTGGCACCACTACCAAGTCTATGGACGATTGTCGTCAAGGCGGCGCGTGTCACTCAACTGCACTTGCACCACCGCCTCGTTCAAAACCCTGGGTAGCTGGCTCTTCGTCGTCTTCGCCGGCTCCTCGCCAACACGAGTGGCCACGCCGGCGCCTTGTCCCGCGGATAGCGCTCGTGCCTCAGCTAGCCTAGATCAAGTCCGACACCCGAGTATACAACACCAAAACATCAATTGCGAAAAAAGAAAAAATAATTTTCTCGTATTATTTCTCAGCAACGTGGACCAACCCTTGACTATAATTTGAGAGCGAAGCGAGCTCGGCTTTGCGCACAGGGTCCCAAGCTGATCGAAGAGCAATAATCTACCAGGACACCAGGACTTGCTCGGACATTTCCGCGTACACGGTACGGCGAGCTCAACATGGCAGTGTGACCAGAGCGTTGATCATGCATGATACGAATTCAGAATTCGAAATTGACTTTAATTATTAACCCTTCTACACCCACCCTCGCAGTTGCTACCAGTCGTGTTGGCAGAGCCAGCTCTGTAGTACCGGGTTTAAACCCTGCCAACAGTCGGATTATCGGCATCAAAGTACACAGGGCATGGTTGGTGTTATTTCTTGCATTGATACATCCGTGGACGAGACGCACGCACGCGATGGGCCGAATGACAAGTTATCCTAGACTTCTCTTCAGTGTCTACTTCACAATGCAGGATACAGTCTACATGAACGAGTTTACAGCCGCACAACCGCCGCCAACAGACAAACAAGAGCAGCTTGATTTTGCGGAAGAATACCTCGCGTTCAATACATAGCAGCAAAGCAACCAGGAGAATATGTGGTATCATTAAATATGGAGGCATGGAGAGAGTCGTGTGGACCGATCACCAGTGGTTGAAAACGTGCTGGTTCTCGGTGTTTTCGTACAGACAGTCGAAGGCCTGGGCTTGCTGCTGCGGATTGTGCTTACCAAACTCGAAGCGCGCTCGGCGCGACGCTGCGCCCTCTTCCAATTCCATGCGGACGACTTGGAGGACATCGAGCTCGACGGGTTGTGCGACGTAGTGGCGCAGTGCGCTCCAGACGCCGCCCGTGATGGCGCTCGTGAGCAAAAGCGTTTTGAGCGGCGACTTGGCCGGCGACGGCTTGGGGAGCGAGACGGGGACAGCGACCATGATGTTGAAGCTAGCGATGCTTTTTTAGTTATGCGCCATGGCTCCAGTCGACGTTGGTGCAAAGCCGTGCACCGGTTGTTGCGTCTTTTTCCCACGCCGTATCCGGATACAACGGCCACACTTGGTGTTTGTATGCAGCATGAACACATAGAGGCACGGCGCACCAGAAACGGCGCCACCACAGCTCGTACAACCATCTGATTGGACCGTGCGACTAGTCCACAAGGACGCTACACATCCCTGACGTGGCATTTTAGAAACTGCTTGAGGTCGTATCTCGTTCAAGAAAATAGGACAACGAAAAGGCAACCTCGGGCAGAGGCCCAGCGAGAATCGACCCGCGTTGGTTCTTTTTTACTTGTAGCGACCGCCTTAGATTTGGCGGTGCATGTTGTACCAGTTTCGACAAAAAGACTAGCAGATCCAAGGAAGCTTATGTACAAAATCCTAAATCTCGAATCTATACGTTTCCCAAGGTTCTATCAGGTTTGAGGAGTACATCTATTTTTGACACGAGACGCACACTTCTTGGCATTCGATAGGTTTCCCGCCATCGTACCATGGGCATCTTTGAACCTAAAGGCATGAGTCCTTGACCGTAGTAAACGCAAGCTAAGTTGGATACGGTAAAAATGTCGATTATCGCAAAGGAATAGCAATTGAAACAAGCTAATCGCATGGACGCACAAAGAAGACGAGAAGCGGTTTACGACGTGCACCACTTGGTGCCGTACTCGGCACCGAGGTATTCGCAATATTCCTTGTCGTAGTCGGCCGTCAAGCACTGCGACGCGGCCGGGTAGTAGCAGCCGTTGCAGCCGTTGCAGTCGCCCTGGGGCTTCTTCGTGGGCTTGGGCGTCGGCTTCTTTGTGGGCTTGCCCGTGGGCTGCGGCTGGTTGGAGGTCGGCTGCGGCTGGTTGGACGTCGGCTGCGGCTTGCCGCTCATGGGCGGGTACGAAGGCCCTTCGGCCACGTTGCACATGCCCTTGCCGCTCACACCGCGTTTGAGGTAGATGTAGCCTTGCTCGCCCCAGCCCGTGCCCCACGAGTTCTTGATCTTGAAATGCTGCTGGCCGTCCTTGGTGCCATACCCGACAGCAATCACGGCGTGGTCCGACTGCGCTCCCGGGCAACTCTGCACGACGCCGCTCTTGTAGTTGCGCCACACGTTGTTGCCAGCCTCGACGACGACCGTCACCGGCTGCTTGTCGAGCGCGCTCTGGAGCGCACTCTCGCCTTGGATGTCGACCGACTTGCCGACGCTGACCTTGGTCTTTTGGCACTCCTGGCACTGGCCGTTCTGGTTGGAGCTGCCCGAGGTGTACGGGAAACCCGACTCGGTACACAGACCCGTCTGCGCAATGTAGTCGAGTGCCTTGTTGGGCCAGCCACCCTGGCAGCCGTAGCCCGCGCTCGAGGCGCAGCTCACGAGCTGCTGCTCGGAAAAGTCGACGAGCGAGCCGGTCACGAGGCAGTGTGCGGCTTCGACAGCGCCGACGGCCGCGAACGACCAGCACGACCCGCAGCTGCCTTGGTTGCGCACGGGCGACATGCACTTGTTGGTCGTCCAGTCGACGTCCGTCGCCTCTCGCTGGGCCTGCGTCAGCGTGAGCTGGACGTTGTCGCCGCGCAGCTGGCGCTTGGGCGTCTCGTGCTTGAAGGAGCCCTTGACAAAGGCCGCAAACTCGTCTTCGGTCATGAGCGCAAACTGGTTGTCGGTCGAGAAGACGGCGCCCTTGTGCTGCTGGTTGAGGTCATCGACGATCTTTTGGGTCGTGGCAAACCGAAGGAGCTCGTCGTCAATCTCGCCGTCTTCGAGGTTGCCGTGTTCCGTCTTGGGCGGGAGAAAGCCGTTGGCTTCGGCTTGCTTGCCGGCTTGGCTGGCCTTCCACGCCTCGAGCTTGGCTTCGAGGTCGACCTTTTCTTGGGCCGAGAGGCGCAGGCCGTGGACGGCCGATGTGGCGAGAAGAAGGCAAGCGATCGACTTCATTGTGGTGGTGTGAAGTGGTCGAGGCAAATTGGGAAATGAACACACGATGCCGGTGTGAGCTCCACCATCGGCGTTGCATGCGACGCGCGGTGTTCGATTTCAAGAGCAGAGGCACTGTTGAAAAGGCTCTTTCTGAGTCAACTGAGTCGCGTATCTGAGTTTGTGGTCATTTTGCAAGGCAAAGCCGCCACCAGTTGCTATTGTCGTGCGCATGGGGATTCCTGGAACTGCAGAGGATGCATGCAACGCCACGGTCTTTTGATTAGCATGGATGAGGAACTTGGCTGACGTTTCCATCGCACGCTGCTGGTTGAGTTTGCACGTTGAAATTGCACTTCTATCGAACCGGCTCTACCCGTTCTTTCATTGCACGCCGCCACGTCATTGTGCCTGTACCATTGGTGGTGTCTCCATGCGAGCTCTAGTTTCGCTTCAATGGCATCACAGTTTGTATTGAGTAAAGATGGCAGCTACCATCGTGGCTTGGCTAAATTGATTCATTTAGATGCAGGTATTATCGATCGGTGTGTGCATTTTGTTGCGGTCGAACTCGAATGTGTTGCCAACTTTGCGGTAGCAAACACATGTCGGCGGAATTAGACCGCAAAACGGACGGAGGCTAGGAATTGGAGCGTGTGGTGTACAGTATTTTCAACCTCATTTATGGCGCGCAAGATTCGAGCTTGCTGTTGGCGCCACCGAGCCACGCGTTTCGAATGTGCAGTAATGAAAAGGGCGCGGCTTCAAAGCCACTCTGCCGACACCTGGCGTGCAGCAAGAGCCGGGCTTTGAAGCAGTATACAGGTCTGCCAATATCCCCAGCCACCCCAATCGAGGCGTTGGGTGCCGACGCGAAAAAATACTGCGGGCCCACGCTCACGAGACCGCGGTATAGTTGCTCCGTATACAATATTGTATATATAAACGTGTTTCGCGTTATCTTCATTATTACACAAAGACTTCGCATACGTAGAGTCTAGCAATCTCCTTCTTCTTCATTGGAACCACAGCTCGATTTGACGGCACAGCAAGGACCGAGTGGCTTATTGTCCTGCCTTGTGTGCGTTGGCGATCTACCTCTGTATTTGGATACATATTGATGACAATATCACAGTTGTTTCGCAAGTTATCGAGTATGGAAGGTAATCGAGTTGCTCAGTCGAACTGATCTACTTGTTCAGGCAAAATCCGATATTCGTTTGCGAGTCCTAACTAGGACATGTCCTTTTAAATTGGCCACACAGAGGATTTGCCATGTCGGTCGCACTGCAGCACCGCGTGAAGAAGCTCTTGGCGAGCCAGGCAGAGATGGCGAGCGCCAAGAGCCTTCTCGGCTCGCTGCCACCACTCGTCGCCATCGACGTCGGCGGGACCACCGCGGGCGTGCGTACCGCGCTCAAGAGCAGCCTCGACAACGCCAGCCTCCGCGTCGCGGAAGGCCTCCTTAGCGAGATGGACGTGGTGCTGGCGTCAATTAGCGCGCTCCAGCAGAAGGCGGAGGCCATGGACGTCACGTGCCAGCACGTCGCTGCGTACCTCGACACGACCGAGCGCACGTCCAACGCGTTCGTCGCGCAGGCCGCGGCCCTTACGTACTCCATTTGCATGCGCATCGCCCACCGTGACGCGAACATGTAGGGGCGAGCAGCGCGCGCTGCAGGCCGAGATGGACGAGACCAAGCAGTTTCTGTCGCAGCACCAAGTCGACCCCGTCGACGTCGCGCTCCTCGAAGCGCCGGCGCTCGATGGCAACGACGACGCCATGACCGTCTTCTTTGACGTCCTTTCGCGCGTCGGTGGCATCAAGTCCAACTGCAAGCGTCTCGTGGAAGCGAATCCTGGGCCCACAAGGTACGTCTGCTTCTATCCTTTGCCCACTCCTTGCATCTGTGCTCTCGTAGCCTCGAGCTGCTCGACCGCGTCGGCCAGCACCAAGATGCAGCGTACGACAAGCTGTACCAATGGACGCTGCAGCACTGCGGTGGCGCCGAGACCGAGCCCAGCCGCTTGCTGCACCACGCCATGCGCCACCTCGTCGCCCGCCCTGCGTTTTATGCGTACGCTCCGCATGCTACGAGATGACGGAGACCATGGCGAATAGGCATTGCAAGGAAGCCCTTGTAGCTGCTCGACGCGGTGCGATCTTGCGCCGCTTCATCATTGCGCTGACGCGGGGCGGTCCCAACGGCATTCCTCGGCCCATCGAGATCCACTCGCACGACCCGGTCCGGTATGCTGGCGACATGCTGGCCTGGGTCCACGCAGCCATCGCTTCCGAGCACGAGTACTTTAAAGTACTGTAGTCATCCGCATCGACTAGATGAGTGTCTGACGCGCAATAGGTGTTGCTGGACGGGGCCGAGGCCGGCGAGACGCAGCGGCTCGTGGGCCAAGCCTTTGAGGGCATCGCGCGCCCTCTCGAGGTGCGCTATCTCTTTGATCGACCGCGCATATCGTCCAAGGAGCGTAGGTGCGCTTGCAGCAGACGCTCACGGGCCAGACCGCGTGCCCTGTTGTGTATCAAGTGGTGCACCTTCTCGGTTTTTACTGCGTCACCATGGCCAAGCTGGTGCCCCAAGACGCCGAGCTGAGCACTGTTCTTGTCGAGTAGGACAATGCTGTGGGGATGCCACATGTCTTATGCTGCATGCTAGGTCGCTCGCCCGTGCCCGCACGAGCTTTGAGAAGCAGTGGCAGCACCAAGTGGACGTGTTTCAAGCGGTTATGCAGGTAGCGTGCCCAAACACGCCAATATTCGACACCATGCAAAACTACCTGCACTAGGAAGACCGCGCCGACTTTACCCTTGTCGCGGCGCATGCGACGCTCGACACGACGCACAAACTCGTACGTAGTAGCTTGAGTGTTTTGTTGCCTTTTTGATTTTTTATGATTTTTATACATTGCTAGGCGCATTTACTTGATATTTACCAAAGCGCGCTGCTACCGTTCGGTGCTCAAGCCGCCGATGTGGCGCCCGTGATCGAGTGCTTCGTCGTCGCGCTTGCTGCGTCCTCCAAGCAACGCCATGCTGACCCGAGCGACGCGCTCGTCTTTCAGCTCAACCAACTCGGCTGTGTTCACGTATCTTACTAGTCAGTCGACCACCGTGTGTATCCTGTCGAGTAGGCAACGCTCTCGCGCTACGAGGCGCTTGCCGGTGCGTGGGTCGCTGAGCTTTCACGGGACATTGGCGCCAGTATCGATGCGCTGGCCACTGCGCAGGTGCGACATGCGCCGCGGGTTAGGGTTTCATTCCTGAGAGCGTACCTAGGCGTCGGTGGTGCTGCAGCGGTGTGGCGTCGCGACGCTGCTCGAGCGCATGGCTGCGGTGCACGAGGTATATCTCGTCGATGTATGAAATGAAAACGAAGTGTCCGTTTCTAGGCGGGCAGCGCAATGCCCGGCCTCGACGTCGACAGCGTCCGCATCGTTGTCCACAACTTTTGCTCGCTGCTCATGGCGCTTGAGCTTCCTGCCATTGAGCGCATCTCGCAACCGGACGTCCGCGACGAGGCGTACACACGAGCCGCTCGCCGCCTCTGCGATGCCTATGGCGCGATCCACGCGTTTGTGTTTGCCCCTGTCATGGGCTATGCCCAGCCGTCGACGATTGTTGTGCACACGCCCAAGGAGATTGAAACCATCTTGGACCTTGCGTCCTAGACCCAGTCCTAGACCCAGTCCTAGACCCATTCAGTAATGCGACGTACAACCGCTCCTTGAATCTTGTCTACTTGAACGCAACCCACGTCCTTGACTGCTAGCTCGAGCCGGCTTCAAAAGCCAACGACTCGGGCTCCATTTTTCGAGCCAAGCCGAGCCGAGCTGAGCCGAGCCAAGCTGAGCTGAGCCGTGGCGATGCCTAACTTGAAGTAAAATCCCAGCTCTCAAAAGCCTATTTGACAGAATGTGTCAGCTACTTCAGTGCAAAGTTTTGTGGAAATCGGTGGTCGGTTTTGCTGACGGGCATGTCCTACCGTGCGGTTATGAACCGAAGACTCATCTTGGGTTACGTCTGCTACGGGTCTCGAGCTCTGCAGCGCATCGAGTCGAGCACGCAACGATTGAAACAAGTCTCACTTGCACCTGTTTCGAAAACCCAGTCGACTGCAGAATGGGAGGACAGCCTTCAACGTTGACACGAGCATCTGCGCGCAAGTTGAGCTTCGGGTCAGCTCCGAATCAGCCTTCGACTCTAAAGCGCCACGTGCCAAGGAATTAGGGCCCACAGCGTTTGCAGGCCGCGACACTGGCGTCCTTGACCATCACCCGTAGTGCTCTATTACTTAACATTGCATTCGAGAGACTCAGTAGGTACGAAACGAGTGGCAACTAGAAAAAGAAAATAAATTCTTTTTTTTCTTTTGAGTGCCTTGGACTGACATCCTGGGTACCTCGACAAAAAGACACGGGGATCAGACGGGCGCTACTGCGATCGTTGAAGGAGACCGGGTCCGACCAGGAGCCATGCCACTGCAGATCCCACCATACTATCCCACGGTCTGAAAACCCTCCCACATTGCTAAAAAGATAGACTCTCGTCGTTTGGCTTGCATCAACGTTGTCTTCAAGTCGGTGACGTCGTTCAAACTATAATCACCAATCGTACTAGGCGTGACGCTGGCTGCGACACCTGTCGCTGGCGTCAATACATCGCGCGTGCAATGCTGCACGGGGCGCAACATGTGGTATCCGCGGTGCGCAACACGTGGCTGCCGCAGCCAGTGCACCTCGCAGTTCATGGCTCACGGGGCGCGGCGTCATTTGCGCGGGCAAGTGACGTCAGGTGCGGAACAATCGGGGAACGTGATGCGGACAACCGTCGTCCTACTTCCGCTTCATTTGCATACTAGTACTATCCGCCTTTGCTACACATTCAAGCATATCCATTCGTCAATGACAAGCGGCCCGCAACCGGGCAACAGAATTAGACACCCGAGTGGTATTCCTTCGAGTGTTTCTACGATCCCGTCCAGGTAGCGTTGCGCCCCTTGGTAGCCTTTCCTCGTGTCTCTTCCCGCATAGGGCCTGTCGCAAAACAGATGCTGCAGTGAATGTAACCACTCGTGCGGCTCACTTTGCATTTGCACCTCTACCTCGCACTCGTCGTCATCTTCGCATAATGGGCTGGCAAGGTTACGTCATCGCGGTCATCGTCTTCCTCTGCGCTCTCTACGCCTTCCACGGCATGTACCGTGTCGTCAAGACGGCACCGGTCTCGCTGAGCTCCATCACGTACTCGTCGTCGACGCACTTTAAAGGCCTCTTTGGCTTTCGCGTTGTCGTGGCCGCGCTCTACATTACGACGCTCATCTACCAGCTCACGTACCAAGAAGGCCGCGCGTTCACCATGTACACGGTCTGGAACTTCACGCTCCAGTTGGTCTATTTTCTCTGGGCCATCAAAGTCCAAGTGGCCGAGTGGAGCCATGCGGGGTCGTTTGTCCCGATGACGCGCGAGCGGCAATGGCTCTCGACGCTCTTCACGGTCGTCTTCTCGACGAGCTTCCTCGTTGCGCTCGTCTACTGGTCGGTCATCTACAAGGCGTCGACGTGGTGGGTCGGCTACATGGAGCACGCGGGCAACAATGCGATTCTCATTCTCGAGTTTTGCTTGAACCACTGCTTTATGGTGCGCAGTGACGCTCCGTTTGCCGCTATGTGGCCCGTCGTGTACGTCACGGTCATTTGGATCTGCAAGGCGACGTTTCTCGACAAGTGGCCGTATACGTTTATGAACCAAGAAAAAGCGCTCGCGCCGCTCATGTATGTGGGCGTGATCGTCGCCCACATTGCGTGCTTTGGCTTTGTGCTCTTGCTCGCCAAGGCCAAGACCAAGTACCTCCCCAAGCGCTGCCACATTACCGCCGACATGACAAAAGAAGACGTCGTCTACAGCCACTGCCAGTCGGCCAAGGACGAGCTCGTCGCGAGCCACGCCTAAGTTTTGTATTTATTCCATTTTGAACTTGTTACTTGTTTGTTTGGTGCATTGACAGTGCGACGCACGAGTCAGCTGGAGCCCTTCGGTTGCGCAGATAGCTCGATAGATAGATAGATAGATAGATAGATAGATAGATAGATAGATAGATAGATAGATAGATAGATAGATAGAGACACTTGATATTTGATGAGAAATAAAAAGAAATTATTACGAGGTATCTTAAGCAATCGTATCGTAGTTGATCGAGTTCATAAAGAGCTTGTTGGCTTGAACGACAGGGCAGAGCGAAGGAAAGTACTTGGCTTTGGCCGACGAAATCGCGAGCGCGAGGCCAAACATGGCAAAGTGACCGACAAAGATACCAATGTACCAAAGCGGCGCGACCGGCGTCTCCATCGTGAGAAAGCGGTAGGGCCACCAGCCATCGAGCCACGTGACGTTGCTGATCCAGATGAAGACGGCGTAGACCGAGGGGAAGAGCGAGACGTACATCACGTCCGTGCCCTGCACGAGAAAGCCGTTGAGTGCAAACTCGACGAAGAAGAGGAGCGTGTTGCCGCCGTGCTGGATGTAGCTGTACCAGCGCATGTTGGGGTTGTAGAGGAGACCCCAGTAGATGACAATCACCAAAAGCGAATTCGCAAAGCAAATGTTGAAGAGCGAGTTGAGGAGCGAGCCTTCGCGCGTGACCGTGACGGGCGTCTGGCGCGATCTCGACGTCGACAGCTGGTACTTGATGGCCCAGAGATAGTAGAGACTCTGGAGGATAAAGTTCCAGACCGTGTAGAACGAGATCATTTTGGTCCCGAGGTTCTCGGCTTCGGCGATGAAGACGGCCGCGTACAGCACGAGCATACCGACGCGAAAGCCCAAATGAACATAGTACGTCGACGGTGGCTTGTACTGGAACGACTCGAGGACCGCCGGCCCACCGCCGAGGTTGAGGTTGTAGATGGCGTGGCCCGAGATGGCAAAGGACGCTGCGAGGATCGAGCCGATGACGAGTTGGACCCACATGCTTGTGCTGTCGACTGCGAATGGAACAATGAAGAGTGATTTGACGATCGGTGGTGGGTGCTGAATATCCACGGGCGTCCGTGCAAGCTTACCCATTTACCGAAAAGGCGATCGGCGATCATACTTTGGTCGTCTGGATGTCGACAATTGTAAATTGATTGGCTGATGTCAGAGCGATCATGAGACCTTGAGTGATAGGTGCACTATTGCACACTTTTTGGTCGCACGTGGTGCAAGCTGGTTCAACGATTGGCGTCGGTTTAGACGGCGAACGAATTCATTAGATCGATGCGCATGGGTATCATAGTATACACTCCAGAGAGCGCCGCCACAGTACGGTATCTCTGGTTGTTGTAGAAATGAGTTGTTTGGTATCTCTGGTTGTGTGGGATGTTGAGCGCGATCGTCACAACGTGTCCAACGTTGTGGGCTGCGCTCGTCACAATCCCACAACCCGCCGTCAAGATGCGTGTATATGAATGCAGACTATACGATTTTCAACAAAGGAGCTGAAATCACCCAACCAACTAAAAACACGCAGCTGATGGTTGAAGTTGCATCCGGTCGCGCAACTGCCCACAGCTAATTCCCACAACTGCGATCACACTCGCCCCGCACCAAAGTAGCACATTGCGATCTGGTTTTATCAAGGGAGTGATACATTGGTTCCCCTTGACCAGCACCTCCGATGTTGGCAAGACATTCAATAGCTCTTTGAGAGGATGTAGTTGGTATTCGTTGCCTGCTTTTACAAACGAGGACTCCAACTACACAATCGACTGGTACGAAGTCGGACGACCGCCATTGGCTTGAATGGACGTTTCGGGGTGCAGCGTCGGGAGGCAGCGCGCCTTGACTTGCGAGAGGCCGTACGCGGCGCCAAACAATGCAAAGTGACCGAGAAAGATGCCGAGGTACCACAGCGGCGCGATCGACGTGTCCATCGACAAAAAGTCGTAGGGCCACCACCCGTGCAGCCACGTGTCGTGGCTGATCCAAATGAACGTCGTGTAGATCGTGGGCGACATCCCCGCGTACTTGAAGTCTTCCG
>NW_008246078.1:710000-711152 GCF_000281045.1 Saprolegnia diclina VS20 | reverse complement strand
TTTTCGTGTACAACTTTATCTGAACGAGCCGCGCTACCGTAAGTCATCTCGGGCACCCACTACGGTGCACCCGCCGACATGTACTCGTTTGGCGTCATCCTCTCTGAGTTTGCGACGCATCAAGTGCCGTACGCCGACCTGCGCCACCCGGACACGGGTCATCCTGTGAACCAACTCTACGTGATGAACCACGTGCGGGGCGGCACGCTGCGCCCAACCTTTGACGGTGAAGGCGTGCCGACGTGGGTCCAGGACATTGGTCAACAGTGTCTTTTGCAAGACAAAGAGAGTCGCCCGACTGCGCTGGAGGTGTCAGCGATGCTGAGCCGCTTCGAGCCGTGAGCGATGACAACTAGCCAACTAACAGTAGGATACTTTAGTTTACATCAGCCCAGAGGCAGCAGTTCCATAAACCCTAGCTCGGACCTTCGCATTCATTTTGTCTCGACCTGCCTTTTTACTTAGGTCTGCTAACGTTTTGCAAGCGTCGATATTAGAATCGTGCTTGGAAACGCCTAATGCGTTGACGCTAATATTCGTATACTCATAAATTATATCCTTGTCACGGACACATAACCTTCGTGTAACCGTGGCAAGAACGCATGACCTTCAAGGTGGTTCTAAACGTCGGTTCCTGTCGCGAACGACTCATTAGAGAGTGCGATGGAAATTCTATTCAATCATGCATTGCTGGTAGCCCACGCCTGCATCCATGCAGTGTTGAGCGCAACACGCAGCCATATTGGACGATGGCAAAGGTTGCAACTCACTCCCAAGTGCCCATTCTTCAGCAACACAATTCGAAATGAGAAACAAAGGCAAGCTCAGCGTTTATGGCTCATAAAGGCTCAAGAGAGCTGAAACGTCTAATGCTGTCGGCCGGTCGTCTTCATTGAGGGAGAGACACTGCAAACCAATGTCCTTGACCCACGCCGGCACGCCTTCGCCGTCCAACGTTGGGTGCAGCGTACCTTCGCGGACGTGATCCAAGACGTAGTGCTGCGGCAGCGGCTTGCCAGAGTCTGGGTGGCGCAGGTCGGCGTACGGCACTTGGTGCGTCGCAAATTCCGACAAGATGATGCCGAACGAGTACATGTCGGCGGGTGCACCGTAGTGGGTGCCCGAGATGACTTCCGGCGCCATCCACTGGTA
>NW_008246078.1:708122-709650 GCF_000281045.1 Saprolegnia diclina VS20 | reverse complement strand
TTGACAATGTGACCAAAATCGACCTGAACGCGACGGCCACCACGCAGTGGCGTTCTCTGCGAACGTTGTACGTCTTTTCGTGTACAACTTTATCTTGAACGAGCCGCGCTAGGAAATTCATCAACAGCCCAACGAATGTGTCCAGCGTGGTGTGGCCACCAAATCTTGACGCTGTGTACATCCTTTATATCGAAAGCGATGGACCTCATAGCTTGTGCAGCGCTCTGGAGAACAACAAGCTGCGCAATGTTCCTGAGAACCTCCCGCCAACGCTCCAGAAACTGTAAGTGACGGCGACTTTGTCACGATGAACGATTGATGCAGTGTTCTCTAGTTGGCTCTCTGCCAACGACCTCACCGATATCAACGCTTTGGCCACGACTGGTCTCGAGCTTTTGTACGACATTGGATTCCTGAAATTTGGTGTTTACGACACGTTTACGTAGGGACATTGCCAACAACAACTTTACGACGATCTCCAACGTCGACTTGCGCTCGCTCACGACTCTGTCGCCATGTCCGAACTCGCCGCGTTTTGTTCTTACGACGATCGTGGAATAGGTACATCAGCGAGAACGCAAAGCTGACGACCATCCACGCTGTCCAATTGTCCAATATTACATTCCTGTGCGCTGAGACAAAAATGCTTCTCATATATCCTTGGCACTCATGATACGATGTCATTGGGTAGAGATGGATCGTTGGAGGGAGCTGTGTGATCGACATCATCTTGGCCCTTGTCTATCCAACCAGCGAAACGTCATTCCAGTCGTTCAAAGTCGTACAATTGTACACAAACAATCTTCGCTGACAGAGAATCGGTGCAAAACCTTTGGAGCGCACATCCGGATACAATCTACGTGGCGGACGCTCAGCGTAGATCGGAAGCTCAGAAAAAAATTTGGCAATGCTGCACTTGCTTGTCGCTGCCCGAGGCCTCGAAGCACCTTACGCGTACGAGGCATTGGGTGCCAAGCGGCGCAATCATCCACAACCAAAAGCACGTCCACACACATATAAGTTGCTAAAACCCTCAAGATGCTAGAACAATAAACGACCACCAGTCGGTCTGGCTCACGGCCCGTACAGACTCAGCATCGCCGATACGTCGAGTGCTGTCGGCCGGTCGTCTTCATTGAGGGAGAGACACTGCAAACCAATGTCCTTGACCCACGCCGGCACGCCTTCGCCGTCGAACGTCGGGTGTAGCTTGCCTTCACGGACGTGATCCAAGACGTAGTGCTGCGGCAGCGGCTTGCCCGAGTCCGGGTGGCGCAGGTCGGCGTATGGCACTTGGTGCGTCGCAAACTCAGAGAAGATGACGCCAAACGAGTACATGTCGGCGGGTGCGCCATAGTTGGTGCCCGAGATGACTTCCGGCGCCATCCACTGGTATGTCCCGATGCCGTTGGTCATAGTGTCGTCGCCTTCTGCGACGCGGGAAGCACCAAAGTCGGTGAGCTTGGTGCCCTTGACCGAGTCAAGAAGGACGTTGCGGGACTTGAGGTCGCGGTGGATGATCGGTGGG
>NW_008246078.1:705606-707892 GCF_000281045.1 Saprolegnia diclina VS20 | reverse complement strand
TCTATCATGAGCGAACGACGTACTGCGACATGAGGACGATTTCGTCGATGAACTTTTGAGCCATGCGGGGCTCTTGGTGCTTCATGCGCTTGATGACGACGTGCTGGGTGCCGTACTTGCCGAGCCAGTTTTCCCGAAGGACACCAGACCCGAGCGGTTTCTTGGAGGTGACGCGCAGATCCGAGATCTGGAGACGGTGGTGGAGGAGTGGCTTGACGTTGAGAATGGCGTCCGCATATGCTCTTCTTGCGCCACTGCGACTGCTCGATAGACCGCCCGTACTTTTGGTCCCAGATGCTTGGATGTAGCCAAAGAGCGAGGTGAGGGGCTTGCGCCGGCGCCGAAGTACGAACAAGACAACCACGACCACAGTGATAGCAGCGCTGCACATGATGCCGACGGCGAGACCCGTGCCTATGACATTGACACTCTTAGTGACCTCATGATCGTGGCAAACTAGGAGACATACGACTACCGCCATCTAGCTTCGAATCTAGCAGCCATCATCAGACACTTGGGATCGATATTGCGACCATACCAGTAACACACACGGCGACAGCGACACTGGACGTGTTTTCCCATAGCTTTTGGATGGACCCACCGAGGTCGGCACACATCGCAGCGTCCGTTGCGATAGGGTAGTTGATGCTGAACCCGGTCGGCGCGTCCGTGGTCACGTTGCTGTCCCAAGGGTTTAGCGCGTTCAGAGCCGCGTACGAGGGTGCGTCGACGCAAATGGTTGCAAGGTTTGGGCAATTGGTCAAATTTCTACAAAAATAGTCGTCCCGACTGACTCAAAGTGGATAGGTCGTACAGGAATGCAATGCTGGCAAACCGAGCGTCGTTCATCGTAGTCAAGTCCCTGTTGTCGCTCATGGACCTAATCGGATGTATGAAGATACCGTATCGAGCGAGACACGCGCACAGGTAGCGGAGCGAGCGCAAGTCGGCGTTGACGATGGACTTGAGTTTGTTGGCGCCAATATTCCTAGTCCATCCTTTTCGGTTAAAAACGTACGACAAATTAATGTCATATTCTACAAGAAGGTGAGATTGGTGGGTACGGAGCGGAGATCGGTGAAAAGGTTGTCGCGAATCCAACTACGTATAATTTGGTCGTAGAAGCACGAGACAAGGTCGTCCTACAGTTGTGTGATGGTAGAGGGAAAAGTGACTGGCATGGTGCTCAGCGCGTTGTTGAC
This sequence comes from Saprolegnia diclina VS20, assembly GCF_000281045.1. Taxonomy (NCBI): domain Eukaryota; phylum Oomycota; class Saprolegniomycetes; order Saprolegniales; family Saprolegniaceae; genus Saprolegnia; species Saprolegnia diclina. The sequence goes on along the minus strand of NW_008246078.1, from coordinate 706,690 downwards.
AAGCGTCCTACAGGCGCGCCACGATGAGATCTTATTTCAAAGAAAGAAGGTCCTTGTACAGGCGCTCGACGCAGACTGGCCACACGACGCCGTCAGAGAAATTGAAGGGACTGTTGATAAACTCCCTAGCCGCTACGTGCATTAGAAGGATGCTGCGCACTGTGCACGACGACGCACAACGTCTTGATGTAGGTCCACGCCGTCCCGAACGACTTGGACACGTTGACGTTGGTCACGTTGTCAAATGTTCTAGTGCAACATCGTCCACTTGTTTCGCAAGAGACATATAGCGTACAAGGTCGTGACCGTTTTTGGGAGGTCCATGTGTCCGATCGTGATGGACGGGACATCTTTGATGGTCCTACGACAAAGAGTGAGCGTGCAACGACGTGTGCAACGACTACAAGTTGCTAAAGGTATAATCGGGCAAGCGGCCCATGCCGATGACGTTCGTAAAGACATTGCTCGTGAATGTCCTTGCCACGTCGAGTCGGTCGCACTGGTTGTTTGTGGCGCACACCGTGCGCGCTACAGTGCAGTTGCCAGCGGCGACGACGATCACGCCGCTTGGGTAGTCCATGTAGGCGCAAGTTGGGATGGAGCCGCCGACACGCAGCAAGACGACCGCGAGGAGCACCGCAATGAGCACCATGCTTTTTGGAAAATGATGCTGATCCAGTGAGTAACGACGACAAGTGGCTATCCAGTGGCCAGTGGTCAGTGCATTCTGGAGGGCTTTCACCACTTCCTCTCAACGGATTCAGCCGCTTGGAGCTCCATTTCGTAGACAAAAACACAACGAAGCACTTGGCATCCGGGCTCATTGCGTGGAATGCTGTATTCCGTCCATTAAATATTTTTGAGGATTTTCCAGAGGAAAAACCGCGTGCCAACTTGGGTTCGGCCAAAATGCAATGAATGGATGATACGAATGATATATATACTAGTGCGTAGCTAAAAGTTCAGCTGACGTGACCGGTATCTTTGCAGCAGTCCGACTGGACGTATACCGACTCGGTGGCGCCGACACGGTATGTGAACTCTCTTCAACAACTACGAGCTCCTACATATTACAAAATGCACT
>NW_008246078.1:695090-701810 GCF_000281045.1 Saprolegnia diclina VS20 | reverse complement strand
CAACTACGAGCTCCTACATATTACAAAATGCACTACTTGCAGCGACTCAGCATCGCCGACACTTGCAGTGCCGTCGGTCGGTCGTCTTCATTGAGTGAGAGACACTGCAAACCAATGTCCTGGACCCACGTCGGCACGTCTTCACCGTCAAAGGTCGGGTGCAGCGTGCCTTCGCGGACGTGGTTCATCACGTAGAGTTGGTTCACAGGATGGCCCGTGTCCGGGTGGCGCAGGTCGGCGTACGGTACTTGATGCGTCGCAAACTCAGAGAGGATGACGCCAAACGAGTACATGTCGGCGGGTGCACCGTAGTGGGTGCCCGAGATGACTTCCGGTGCCATCCAGAGGTGCGTGCCGATGCCGTTTGTCATCGTATCATTGGCCTCGGCGGCGCGGGACTCGCCAAAGTCGGTGAGCTTGGTGCCCTTGACCGAGTCGAGAAGGACGTTGCGGGACTTGAGGTCGCGGTGGATGATCGGCGGTTTGTGCGTGTGAAGATACACAAGACCCCGGACGATACTCAGGATGCACTGGTACTTTTGGTCCCAGCTGAACTGCGCCGGCGACTGGTTCACGAGGTAGCTGCGGAGGTCGCCGAGGTTCATAAACTCGACGACGCACTCGATCTCAATCGGACGGGTCCAGCTGGCACCGACAAACTTGACAATGTAGTCGCTCTGCATTCTACGCACAAGTTGTCGTCGTAACCGTTTCATCGCACAGAATAGAACGATAGAATTGTTGACGTACTGCGACATGAGCACGATTTCGTCAATGAACTTTTGGACACTGCGCGGCTCTTGGTTCTTCATGCGCTTGATCGCGACTTGCTCGGCGCCGTACTTGCCGAGCCAGACTTCGCCAAACGTACCAGACGCGAGCGGCTTGTTGGACGTCACGTGCAGGGTTGAGAGCTCGAGGCGGTAGTCGAGCAGTGGCTTGACGTCGAGATGGACGTCGGCGTCGGGGTAAGCGAGGACACCGCGCCCACTAAAGCTGTTGGAGAGACCCTCGGTGCCGTCGGTTCCAGGCACATGGTAGCGCACGTAGTCGTCAATTGCTTGGCGGCGCCGACGACGAACGACAAAGACGGCGACAAGAGCCAGAAGGACGCCGACACCAACGACAAGGCCAACAATGAGGCCCGTACCTACGCATTCGCCACCCTCGGCCACGATCTTTACATGAGCATTTCGTACTGTTATTGCTGGTGTCGGTGGTTGACACATTCGTAGCTAGTACATGTCAACTATGAGAACCTCGAACGACAACAATTGTGCCAGTACTACCTGCCACGGAAGCACCCGTCACACACACGGTAACCGCGACCTTGGACGTGTTGGCCCACAGCTTCTGGATTGACCCACCGAGGCCCGTGCACGCGGCGGCGTTCGTCTCGATTGGGTGGTTGATGTAGTATGTTGGCGGCACGCGAACGTCCTTGGCGAGGTTCGGGTCCGGTGGCTGCAGCTTGTTGAGAACCGCATACGACTCGGCATCGAGCGTAATGTTGTTCAAGCCCGAGCAGTTGGTCAGCTGACTAGAGAGATACAAGTGAATACGATAGATGACGGCGTCAATAATGACGCAGCGTACAAGGAGGTAAGGTTGCCAAATCGAACGTTGGCGATGGTCGTCAAGCCTGTATTGTTGGCGAGGTTCCTAAATTTATGTCGCAGTGAGACAATATAAAGAGATTGTAGACGTACAAAAGTCGGACTGCGCGCAAGTCGACGTTAACGATCGACTTGATTTTGTTGTTTGGAAGGTCCCTACACGAGGCAGAGTTGAGAAAAAAATAGGTGTGGTCGTTGGACGTACACGATCGGAATATAGCTTGGCAAGTAGTTGATGTCCAGGAGGTTGTTGCCACTGACCGTCCTACAATATTCGACAATATTATCGATAAGCATCCCAAGGAGTGTCACGTACAACTGCGAGATGGTCAACGGAAGGTTTTGCGGAATGTTGTTCATCTTGTTGTTTTCGAGCCATCTAAAATTAGTACACAGTGAGACAATGGACTATATACCAAAAGGACGCGGACAAAAAATCAATGTTGGGGGGCCATACGAGACCCACGTTGGGAAAGATAATGGGGCAATCGATGAACGCCCTAGCATCGTAGACAGTCATGAGCATAATATCGACATGTGGAACCACAAACATGGTCTCGATCGAGTCCCACTGCGTCAGCGCTGTATTCTCCAAGTCGATCTTGGTCACATTATCAAAAATGCTAGTCAAATGTGACATCAGTACAAAAGGAGAAGAACACCAAAGCGTCGTACAGCCCCGCCACTGTCGGTGGCAACACCATGTTGGCGATCGTGATGGACGGCACGTCTTTGACGACCCTAGTCGAGTCGTAGAGATTAGGGTCCGCCACGTAGATATCGATCGATCGTACACGCTGTCGTCAACGTAGTCGCTGAAATTGCCGAGGCTCGTAATGTTTGAAAAAATGTAGCCCGGAATGCTCGTCGCATTGCGTCGGTTGCACGTGTTGTCGGTCACGCACACGGCTCGGGGCTGGGAGCAGTTGCCGTCGGCAACAAGGATCGGACCGCTCGGGTAGTTGGCGTACGGGCAGGCTGTCGCCGCATGGACGGCCGTCGCCGCCGTCAAAAGCACTTTGGCACGGCGCATGCTTCTTGGAGAATGAGATGGCGCCTCGATAGCGCCAATCCGTGGGGAATAGAAACGTCGTCGACTTGAGGTTTGTAGGGCCGCTGTGTCGCGCGCCTTGCACGGGGTCGCACTGTTCAGACGGTGCTGGCCATGCGTGCAGTAGAGCAATAAGATCAGTGTCCAAATGTATGTATGCTGCAGATCTTATTGCGAGAAAGTACAGTGTGGCGTCGGTTGTATCCACACTGTTCGATCGTTCGAACGGCCGAGCTACAAGTTGCATTTGGTGGCGCCTGCCTCGACGGAAGCCGTTCATTTGCTGGGCACAAACCTCTGGTCACAGCGGACGTGATACCGAATGAGTGAAGTAACAAACCGGCAGCTGAACCTACCTGGTACAAGACGTAAACCGTCAACCAAAGAGTCGTCGGAGTTCTGCGTTCAGTGTCACAGAGCAAGGAGTAGGTGGTACCATGCGGTTCGAAAGTGCAATAATACACCACCGGACCAAACTCTGACGGCTCGCCTGTACTAGTAGTCGCGCCATTTCATTCGGCTGGAGGTACGGAAGCAGCGACTGCTCCCGTCGTTCCTCGGCGGTCCTCAAACCATGGGTCGGTGTTCAACCGGATCCGGATAAATGGCTCCCCATTGCGAGCTTCGCACAAGTGCAAACTCGAGGCATTATCGGATCATTGCCATTGCACGAGTTACGAATTGTACGATACCAGTAAACAACAACTAGATTCAACACAAATCCATTCATTGCATGGTTCAAAAGGCGCAAAATTCTCGTAAGAAGCACTGCTTACCGTTCGTTGCTTACGGCTTGCAGCGGCTCAGCATCGACGACAACTGCAGCGCCGTCGGACGGTCCTCTTCGTACAGCGAGAGACACTGCAGACCAATGTCCTTGACCCACGCCGGCACGCCTTCGCCGTCGAACGTCGGGTGCAGCTTGCCTTCGCGGACGTTGTTCAAGACGTAGTGCTGCGGCAGCGGCTTGCCAGAGTCCGGGTGCCGCAGGTCGGCGTACGGCACTTGGTGCGTCGCAAATTCCGACAAGATGATACCGAACGAGTACACGTCGGCCGGCGCGCCATAGTTGGTGCCCGAGATGACTTCCGGCGCCATCCACTGGTACGTGCCAATGCCGTTGGTCATGAGATCGTCTTCTTCGGCGACGCGCGAAGCACCAAAGTCGGTGAGCTTGGTGCCCTTGACCGAGTCGAGGAGGACGTTGCGAGACTTGAGATCGCGGTGGATGATCGGCGGCTTGTACGTGTGGAGGTAGACCAGACCCCGGATAATGGCCAGGATGCAGTTGTACTTTTGGTCCCAGCTAAACTGCGCCGGCGACTGGTTGACGAGGAAGGATCTCAAGTCGCCAAGGTCCATAAACTCGACGACGCACTCGATCTCGATCGGACGGGTCCAGCTGGCGCCGACAAACTTGACAATATAGTCGCTGCTCATCCTACACATTGTCAACGTTAGGCGCTGCACCGCTGAATGAGTGAAGATCGAGTTGAACATACTGCGACATGAGGACGATCTCGTCAATGAACTTTTGGACCATACGCGCCTCTTGGTTCTTCATGCGCTTGATCGCGACCTGCTTGCCGCCGTACGAGCCGAGCCAAACTTCGCCAAAGGCGCCAGAGGCGAGCGGTTTGTTGGACGTCACATAGAGATCTGAGAGCTCGAGACGGTGGTGCAGCAGAGGCTTGACGTCGAGAATGATGTCGGCGTCGGGGTAAGCAAGGGACCCACGCGTGCCACTGGTGCCGTTGGACGGCCCGCCGGTGCCGTTGGTGCCGATCGTGAGGCCGCCGGTGCCGTTGGTGTAGCCACCGGTGCCGTTGGTATGGCCGCCCGTGCCAGTCGTGTCTTTGCCGTACCCGTAGTCGGGCGCTTGGCACTGAAAGCCGTTGGAGGCCGGCGCTGGCTCATTCTTGCGCTTGCGGCGAAGGACAAAGAAGGCGATCACGGCGATGACGACGACGACGCCGACAGCGATGCCGACAATAAGCCCCGTGTCTACACCACATAATTAGTAGTGGTCGTCGCAAAGGAAGGCGTACTGCTGCCACCCGACGTCGACGGCTCCGTCGTCGTTGCATTCCCTAGTCGTCAAAATGAGCCATCGAAACACATAGAACGCAACGTGTCATAGTACCCGACGCGCCAGTGACGCACGCAGTGACAGAGACCTTGGACGAGGTTTCCCACAGCTTCTTGATGGACCCGCCAACCGCCGTGCACGCGGCAGCGTCGGTCGCCACCGCGTAGTTGATGGCGTAGCCTGTCGGCGTGTCGGTCTCGGTGTCACCATTCCACGGCTGGAGCTTGTTGAGGGCGGCGTACGAGGTCGCATCGAGCGTGATGTTGGTGAGGCTCGAGCAGTTGATCATGTGGCTACACAAGCATGGTGAGCACGGCGTTGCCACTTGCGAGACTGTACACAAAGGCGAGCTTGGACGACAGCTGCACGTTGGCAAATGTTGTCAGATGGTCATTGTTGGGAATGTACCTAGCAGCAGCCAAGTAATGCGAATGCAAAAGACACGAGAGCGATGTACAGGTATTCCAGTGCGCGCAAGTCGACGTTGGTTAGCGTCTTGAAGTTGTTGTCGGCAATGTTCCTAACGTGATCCATAGTTCAAACCTCAAATATGGTGAATGGAGCGTACAAAAAAACGAGATTCTTGGGCAAATACACAAGATCCGTGAGGTAATTGCTCTGAATCGCCCTATAGAAGCAAAATAGGGTTAGATACGATCGCGTGGAAGGCAAGAGAGGACAGTTGCGTGAGCGTCGTCGGAAGAAACTGCGGAATATTGTTCATCTTGTTGTTCATGAGCACACTACGGACAGTTTGAGCAAATATTCTATAATCCAAATCGCATCGTACACGAGGTCGAGGTTGGTCGGCCATACGACGCCAATGTTGGGAAAGTTGACGGGACTGTTGAGAATTTCCCTACCAATTGGTCTGTCAGTATCATTCCTAGCGATTCAAATGCACTTACAAGGTCTTGACCGAGCTCCACTGCGTCAGCGCCGTGTTGTCGAGGTCGATCTTGGTCACATTGTCAAAGGACCTAGCGTCGACAATTCGTTAGCAAGATACACGGGCGCAAATGCAAGCGTACAGGTAGTTGACCTTGTTGGGCAAGCTCATGCGCGCAATCGTGAGCGACGCCGAGTCCTTGAACGTCCTACGCAGCGTCACCATGAGTGTATGCAGGGACAGCGCGCGCGTTGTCGTACAGTTCGTCGGCCGCGTAGTCGGCCAAGTTGCCGACGCCGGTCCAGCCCGAGAACGTCGTGTTGGTTCCGTAGTCGATGGCCACCTTGCGGTCGCACTTGTTGTTGGTCGCACAGAGCGTGATGGAGGCCGAGCAGTTGCCATCGGCGACGAGCAGCCAGCCCGACGGGTAGTCCTTGTACGGGCAGACCGCTGCCTCGACGCCGACGAGGGCCGCCGCTACCAGGAGCTTGGCGACGAGCATGCTTCTTGGTGAGTGCGACAGGTGGTGCGCTCGTTACGGTACAGTGGCCCTCACGTCCTCGCACAAGAATGACGTCGGCGAGTGTCACTTGGTGCAAATCAAAAGACACGCGTGGGCTTTCCACGCAACTCGCATTCAGTATGCAAAACACACCTGTTTCCCACCCACCAATGGCAAGGCGAACACGTGGCAGCATGTGGAGGCGCGACACGACGACGGGTTCATGAACCTTGGACATTGCATCGCAGGATTGTGGGTCATGGATGCGACCACACGGTTCGTCAAAGCAAATAGTAGTACCGGTTAACCACTTTGCCTTTATGGTTTGATGCTGCATGCGAGCTCTTAGTTATGAAGTAGACTAGACTTGGTGTTAGTGCAGGGAGTTTGGTGACGGAGGCGCCGACTCCAAGGGGATCGATTCATCATACAACGCTTTGCGACCACTAGTACCATGACACTCTTCGAACTGGGAGCTCGTACTGGGTGAGAGCACGTGGGTTCAGTGGCTCGTGCTCTGAAATCAGATGCTTATTCCGAGGCCATGACGCGGCATGCACGTAATGCATGTAC
>NW_008246078.1:642249-667278 GCF_000281045.1 Saprolegnia diclina VS20 | reverse complement strand
CTTTTACTCGGTACTTGCCAACGTGGTGATTTTCCTGTCGGAGTGCAGAACAGTGTCCTATGTCAGTCGACACCAACTAGAGTACAATCCCGAGTGTTTATTCATGGCTCAATGAGATAACGACTTCTCTTTCCCAAGTATGTTGTCGTGAGCAGCAGCGAGCTGGGTCGTCGTTGCGGCGTCGTCCACGCGGCTTGCCTCCACTGAAGGAGACCATCCAGCGACGGCTCGAGCCAGCCGAGAATGTGTCGCCAACCGAAAGCGACGGCTGTTTCCAGTGTGTCGACAGGCTGTCGCTGCCGAAAGATGCTCGTCGCCAAGCGTCGCGGGATGCGTCGCTCCAGCTGAAAGTTCCGGACGAGCCGCTCGATCACGGACCGCTCGCCGTGATAAAACGCTGCGGCGAGCACGCCAAGCACCATGCGCTTGGTCGCGTTCGCACCACGAAAGGTGTCAAGAAGCCGGTGGACGATGCGCCAGTAGCCATTTTGTGCAGCGACAAGAAGCGGCAGCTGTTGCTGCACGCGGTCGCGGGCCACGTTGCATGCGTCAATCGAGGGCGAAGCGACAATGGTCCAGTAGGCAGCATGTGGCTGCACCCAGCCGTGGTCCAGCGCGGCGAGCAAGAAGGATTCCCGTGCGCAGCGGTGCTCAATGTCCTCAAGGCGCGTCCAAATGCACGTGTGACGGAGGGCCGTCGGCAGCGCCATGATCCGCGCATGGCTCCACATATCCAAGATCGCCTCTGCGTCGTCGCTGCGACAAGCTTCTTGGAAAGCAATGGCGTCGTTTGTCTTTGAAATGGAAGCCGGAAGCCAGCAGTAGTGCGCTTGCTCGATGGCCTTGGCCGGTGACGGACGGTCCCGCAGCGCCCGCAAATGGTCGTCGCGCTTGGCACGCAAGAGGTACTGGGACGCTGATGGCAAGACAGTAGCGAGTGCAATTTGACTCGGTCGTTTGCAGCAGCCAAGGATCTGGTCCAAGACTTCGTCCGGGAGCGTGTGGAAGATCGTTGTCATGCGTGCTGCCACGTCAATAGAAAACTGACGTGCCAAGATCGGCCGGCCGTTTTGCTGCCTTTTGATTGGCCGAATGCTCCACGCCGGCGACGACCCGTGTGGCATGGCCACGCGCCGCCTGGCAAAACCAAGTTCCGGCACTGGTAGTCTCGAAACGATAAGACTCATAGCGTAGACGCGTTACTACTACTCGAGGCTCGTAAACTGGCATCGCTATTGGCGAACGCCCTCAATCTTGGAAGGACTGACACATGTTTTCTACGTGGCGTGCTCTCGTGATGGCACGCAAATAGTGTGGTCAAAGCCCCACATTGCACTTGTTCGAGTTGAAGAACTGACGAAGTCTCTCGCTTCAGGCTTTCTTCCATGCCACGTTGCAGGCCACATCACCAGCAATTTTTGTGCGTCCTGGTGTTGTGGGGCCGCATCACCTTTCTCTCTTCGTTGCTAGTGCATTTGCGTTTCATAAATTGTTGGTGCGGACCACGAGATGGCTCATAACGGGAGAGGCGCAGTATGGCGGCGCGTGCCAACGGTCAAAACGTCCGTCGACGTCACATACCAAGTGCCCAACATGGTGACACCTCCATCGTGCTCGTCGGCCCACGCCGTCTTGTCGAATGCCTGCCTCTTCTCCTGCATGACGCAGTACCAAGGCGGGCTCTACCAAAGTCTCCTCGCCTTTCAAGCGTCGTTCCGGCTTCACGAACGGCCCCTCCAAAAAGGCCAGCACCAGCGCGAGGCCATCTTGCTTACCACCGATGCGCTCTGCACCGCGTTCGAGGGTCTTCTGCGGACGTCACCAAACGAACTGGAGCTTCTCGACCTCGGTCTCTCGGTCGCCAACGTCAAGGCAGATCGCTCGACGACGCTGCTGGCCGTGTGCATGGCTGCGGCCCTCGGTGACATGGCTCGTCTCGAGCGCTACCATCAGTGCACGCCGCTGCCAGCGCGCGCTCTTGTGTCGGCCGCCAAGTTTGGCCAGCAGGCCGTCACTGCATTTCTTATCTCGGCCATCGAGGATGTCTCGTCGATGGTGCACGAGGCCTTCTGCATGGCCGCACGCGAAGGCCACTTGTCTCTACTTACCCGCTGGGCACCCCACGTACCATTGGCCGCGACGATCCACGACGCAATCCAGCAAGCGGCGGCGCGCGGGCATCTGGAGGTAGCCTTATACCTTCTCCGCCTGCCGGGCGCAGACCGCGCAGCGCGGCATGCGATCAAGGCGGCCATCATGGGCCGTCACGTTGACCTGGTCTACGCGCTCACGGCGATGTTTCCGGACGCCGTCACCAACTCGATGCTCAACAAGGCGGTCGTGTGCCATGACGTGGCGCTCTTACAGCACCTCATGGCCACATATGACGTGCACATGACGCCCGGCGTGTGGTATTACGTTGGTCTCCGCCCGCACTTGGCGATTTTGCACTTTCTAAAGGCGCTGGCTGTGCCGGGCGCGTCCAACACGACCTTTGATCGCGCGGCAGCGCTCGGGTCGGTCGAGATTCTCGCGCTCCTTCACGACTCGTACGGCCTCGAAGGCACCGTCGACGCCATGACCCTCGCAGCAAGTGCTGGCAACCTCGACGTGGTCGCCTACCTGACCCAACACCATCTCAATGTCGGGTGTACGACCGATGCGATGGACCAAGCAGCGGACCACGGCCATTTGCACGTCGTGCAGTATTTACATACGCATCGGGACGAAGGCGCGTCGCTCTTTGCGATCGATGGCGCGGCGGCCAGCGGCCACCTCCACGTCGTCCGCTTCCTCTGCGAAAATCGGGTCGAAGGGTTTTCGCAGCGCGCGCTGCCCGTCGCGCAGCTCTACGGCCATGACGCCATCGTGAACGTGCTTCAAGCGCACCAAGCGCGTCTCGAGAAGGTCGACGACCGCCATATGGGCCCATGGGTCGGCTACGCAGTCTATGGCATTGAGTTTTAACGTGGTAGAATCAGCTGCTTTTGCAACATTATCGACCATTTTGACGAGATTGACCATCTTCGTGGTCTCTGTCGACAATGGCTTGAGCTGCGGGGTTCGATCCGCCGCCTGGTGTCATCATGCGGTGCGATACCTCGGCAGAGCAGGCACTTGGTCATTGAGGTCTTCGCCGGCGTTGGGCGCATACAGCTACATGGGCCTTGGGTGCAGAGTATCAAGTCAGTATCAAGGCAAGAACGGTAAGGACAGCAAAGTACAGGGGAAGTATATAGAGGTTTAGACAAGGGGGCCGAACTTGGAGTAGTCGGTGTGCTCCTTCGAGATGTACTTCTGGAAGTTGGCCTTGAACATGCCAGCGAGCTTGTTGGCGGTCGCGTCGTACGCGGCCTTGTCCTCCCAGGCATCACGCGGGTTGAGGATCGAGGGCGAGATCGCGCCGAGCGTCTTGGGCGTCGCGAGGCCAAAGATCGGGTCCGTCGAGAACTCCGACTTCTTGATCGAGCCGTCGAGGATCGCGTCAATGCAGGCGCGCGTGTCCTTGATCGACATGCGCTTGCCGACGCCGTAGCCACCGGCGGTCCAGCCCGTGTTGACAAGGTACACGTCCGACTTGTGCGTCTGGATCTTCTCCTGGAGGAGATCGGCGTACTTGGTCGGGTGGAGCGGGAGGAAGGCCGCGCCGAAGCAGGCCGAGAACGTCGCCGTCGGCTCCGTCACGCCACGCTCGGTACCGGCGACCTTGGCCGTGTAGCCCGAGAGGAAGTGGTACTGGGCCTGGCCGGGCGTGAGCTTCGAGACGGGCGGGAGCACACCGTAGGCGTCGCACGTGAGGAAGATGATGTTGTTGGGGTGGCCACCGCTCGACGTCGGTTCGTGGTTGTCAATGTGGTGGATCGGGTACGAGACGCGGCCGTTCTCCGTCTTGGACGTGTTGTAGTAGTCGGGCTCGTTGTTCTCCGTGATCCAGACGTTCTCGAGCATCGCATCGCGCTTGATGGCGCGGTAGATATCAGGCTCGTTCTCCTCGCTGAGGTTGATCGTCTTGGCGTAGCAGCCGCCCTCAAAGTTGAAGATGCCTTCGTCGTCCCAGCCGTGCTCGTCGTCGCCGATGAGGTAGCGCTGCGGGTCGGCCGACAAGGTCGTCTTGCCCGTGCCCGAGAGGCCAAAGAAGAGGGCGGTATCGCCGTTCTTGCCCTTGTTGGCCGAGCAGTGCATGGCCATGATCTTTTCGAGCGGGAGCCAGTAGTTCATCATCGAGAAGATGCCCTTCTTCATCTCGCCGCCGTACCACGTGCCGCCAATGATGGCCACGTTCTTCTCAATGTTGAAGCCGACAAACACTTCCGAGTTGAGGCCGTGCTTCTTGTACTCGGTATCGGTGACCTTGCACGCGTTGATGATCGTAAAGTCGGGCTCAAAGTTCTCGACTTCTTCCTTGGTCGTCGCGCGGATGAACATGTTGGTCACAAAGTGGTGCTGCCACGCGAGCTCCGTAATGATGCGGACGCGCTTGCGCGAGTTGGGGTTGGCGCCGCAGTAGCCGTCAAAGACGTACACCTTCTCGGCGGCGTTGTAGTGCTGCTTGACCACGTCGTGGAGCTCGTCAAACACCTCGGGCTTCATCGGCTGGTTGATCGAACCCCACCAAATGTTGTCCTTGGACGGCGCCTGCTCGACAAAGTACTTGTCCTTGGGCGACCGACCGGTGAACTTGCCCGTGTCGACCTTGAACGTGCCGTTCTTGACAAAGACGCCCTCGCCGTTCTTGAGCTCGTGCTCGGCGATCTCGGCGTAGCTCAAGTTGCGGAACACCTGGCCCGTCGTCTTGAGGCCGACCGTCTCGAGGCTCGGGAGGCTGCTCATGGCGCGCACCCACGTGCCGGCGTAGGGCTGCTGCTTGGCGGCGACGGTGGCGGCGCGGCGGAGGACAGACATCATCTTGATGCGGAGGAGGCAAATCCAAAAGTGAAAAGTGAGGTCCGCAGCGAAAGATATCCACCTCTCAGATCGGATAGTATAAAGTGATACAGGTAACGACACCCGAGATCCGGAAAATATCAAGTCCGAGAGGTGGGGACCGGTGACGGGTCGGACAACGACTGTGATTGGTTTGTTTTTTGTGACGACGGCGCGTCTTCTTTTGCGTTTCAAGTCGAGCCGCCAATCAAATGACGCCGCCACATCCTTCAAGCGGTCAAGGGTCCAAGTGCAACCAGCTTGCATGGGTGTGTCCCAGGCGCCCAGCCAAGATGCTATGAAATTCGGTATAGAGAAAAAGACTAGAGCGCGGATTCGGCGAGGATCAGCCCGGGGATGGCACGCTTATGATTACCAAGCGCCGCGCCTCAATGTGCGCATCGTTTCATTGGCGTTTGATTGGGTTTTTTTCCGTGGGATTGCGCAACGAGTTGAAGTTGGTGGTGGCTTGGTCGTCGTCGTCGATCTTTTTGACTCTTGGGTGGCTTTCCTGTGCCCGGTCTGGCGTCGCACAAACACGAACGCTGGCGCTGGAGCCCACGCGTGCTTCCAACGCCCCTGCACGCCCCTCGGTTTCTTCTCCACAAGCGTGTATGCCTCGTCTACGGTGTACCTACAGCAACAGCACTGGATCGGCAAGGGGATAGGCCATACAACAAGTGCACTGAAGCGCCTCTGCCTGCTTCCACGACCAAAGTATCCTGTGCAGGATGTCGCCAAAAAAACGCGAATCCAACGCGGGTGTTTTTTCCGCTTGGGGGCGACGGGGGGAAGTGAAAGGAAGCCAAACGCGAGTGCTACACATGTATTCCCAGAGGTTGTGGACGGTCGCATCGAACGTGTGACCAGCCAGGTTCCATGGATCGTCCCTCTCTCCGTATTTGCACCCAACACGAGATCGTCGCCACGCCTGTACTAGCGGATGCTCTCGTCTTTGTCGTCTTACGCTTACTTGGTCTTTCGAGTCGGCTTGGTCAGACGTTCGAGGCCGCCAAAGTACGGTCGCAGCACATCCGGGATGCGCACGGCGCCGTCGGCCTCCTGAAAGCTCTCGAGGATGCTAATGATGAGCCGCGGGATCGCACAGGCCGTGCCGTTCAAGGTCGCCACAAACTGCGTCTTCTCCGCCTCGCTCTTGTGGCGGATGTTGAGGCGCCGCGCTTGGTAGTCGGTGCAGTTGCTCAAGCTCGAAATCTCGTTGTAGCTGCCGCGGCCCGGCATGTAGGCGAGGATGTCAAACTTGCGGTACGCCGGAGCCCCGAGGTCTTCGGTGGCCATGTCGACCACCTGCGCGTGCAGCCCGAGCTCCGACACAATCTCCATTTGCACATCCAAAAGCTCTTGCATCAACGTCTCGGCTTGGTCGAGCGTGCCTACACCAGCGCGGTATACAGCCTCGCCCATCGATACGACGAGTGATACCGTAGGCAAACATCTCGACCTTGCTAAACTGGTGGATACGGTAGAGACCACGCGTGTCCTTGCCGCCGTGGCCCACCTCGGTGCGGAAGCAGTGGCCAAACGCCGCGACCTTGAGCGGCAGCTCGGCCGTCGAGAGAATCGAGTCGGCGTGCAGCGCTGCGAGCGGGATCTCGGCCGTGCCCACGAGACACAAGTCCGAGTTGGCGACCGAGTAGACTTGCGTGGCCTCGCCGCGGGGCTGGAAGCCGCAGCCTTCGACGATGCTCGCATGGGCGACGTCGGGCGGCAAGTGCACGACGAAGCCCTTGGCGCGCAACTTGGCCATGCTCCAGTGAACGAGCGCCAGCTCCAGCATCGCGCCGTCGTTCTTGAGCGTCGCAAAGCGCGAGCCGGCCATCTTGGAGTTCATGTCGAGGATGTCGAGGTCGGTCGCGAGGTCGAGGTGGTCCTTGGGCGGAAACGAAAACGTCGGCTTGGTGCCAATCGTGTGCTTGACAACCGAGTTCTCTTCGGGCCCATGCGGACTCTCCGGGTGCGTGTGGTTGGGCAAGAGGAGCGCCTCGCGTTCCTAGATCGACAGAGGGTGCAGAGATGGCCACGCTATAGCGAGAATACCATGTCGTCAGTGAGCTGCGACAACGAGGTTTCCAGCGCCTGAATCTCGAGCTTGATGTCGCGGCCACGAAGGCGCGCGGCCTCGTCCGCGCCTTGCTTGGCGAGTGCATTGCGCTCTTGGCGCAACAGGTTCACGCGCTGCGTCTGCTGCGCATGCGTCGTGTAGAGCGAGGCCACGCGGGCCGGATCGCCGCCGCTCTTGCGCACGGCCACGTTGCGGACAGCAGCATCTACGTTCGCGACGAGCGCCTTGAAGTCCAAGCGCGACTTGATCGGCGTCGGCCCCGTCGAGAAGCGACGCACGCAGTACCGCAGAGCCATCGATGCCAAAATGACCCGCAAACCAGCGTTTCCATATTATCCGGAGGATCCGTATACGCACCGAAATCGTGTGCACAGCGGGATGCCTGCAGGCACGCAGACTACGAAGCTGTTCGGTGCAGCAACCTTGATCGCCGTCACGGCCTGCGTGGGTCTGACGAATTAAGGCGTTTCGAGGCGATTCATACGTGCTTTGGCGGACTTTGCTTCATTCTGGGACGACAATTTCAACTATACACTATTTGCGTGGAGAGGTTGCAGTGTCTTTGGAGCTGCGAAAAGCGCGCCGGCGAAGGCGGGGGAAGGCTACGAGACGGGCCGACCTACCGAGCATGATGCTCAGGCTATGGAGGACACTGCTGAACGCATAGATAGCATAGCTCAATACACTGAAGGAGCCTAGTAGCATGCCATGGTGCGACTGGCAAGTGAAGAATGCTGATGGATCGAGCCGAAGCAAGTGCTGACCGCCACAGGCAGGGTCTATCATGGACATTTGCTTGCTATTCGTCGATACATTGCTATGCTAAGGTGCATGGTCTGACCACCGCGCCAGAGGAATTACTCTGAGAGGACAGAAGAGACGTCGTCGGCGCAAGCAGGACGTCTACCAACACCACAGATCGCCCAGCAAGCGCATACGAGAGAGTAGAGTAGAGTAGAGTGGCGCATCAACGTGCTAACAACGGATAAAGCAGCACGCGGCTTTGTGCTATGTGCATGATGAGCACTGCCACGATGAGGTGGCATGCCCGTCGTTCGACTTGATTCCTTACATGTCATGGACTCGAGCAGGATCTTCAGCAAACCTCGCCTACTCCATCAAGCCTGCGAGAGGCAACACCCCA
The DNA here is from genome assembly GCF_000281045.1 of Saprolegnia diclina VS20. Taxonomy (NCBI): domain Eukaryota; phylum Oomycota; class Saprolegniomycetes; order Saprolegniales; family Saprolegniaceae; genus Saprolegnia; species Saprolegnia diclina. The sequence continues at coordinate 659,128 of NW_008246078.1, read as the reverse complement.
AAGCGAGCGACCGTGTGGCGCTTTGCGATGCTTCTTGACTGCGTGCTGCTCTCGGCTGTGCGTCGTGGGTCTCGTGGACGACTGTACTGTGGAGTGGTGGGTCGAATATATCGGTCGTAGTATAAAGCACATGGAATGAATTTCTTTGGTTTTATCGTCTCGTCTCGTGGTTTGATGGCGTCCATCGCCGTCATGAGGTCGTTTACATGGCGAGGGTTTCGGTCTTCGGCGGCTCCGAACCCTTGGGCACCGGAAGGAAGAGCTTGAACTCGGGCGGGAGCTCTTCCTCCGAGTACAAGCGGTCCGAAAAGTAAATGCGGCGAATGCGGCAATTCGCGTGGATCTGGACGCGGAGCGTCTCGATGTAGTTCGTGCCATACGCGCGCCGCGTAAAGTCCGAGAGGTTGAACTGGATTTGGTTCCAGCCTTCGTCGAGACGCATCGGCATCGTGCAAATGAACGGCTTGACCCGCGTGCTGCTTTGGTAGTTGGACGCGCGGAAGCGTCGGCGCACATTCTTGTCGTCGAGGACCTGAACCTCAAACGTAAAGTACTTTTTGAGGTTCTTGATGATCATGACAAGGAACGGCAGCTTGATGCCGAGCGTCTTGGCCGGGAGCGCCGGACACGCAATGTAGTTCGTGCTCACGTTCGTGCCCATGATCTCGAGCACGGACGATTGAATGTCCTGGTCCGTAATGCGCTTGATGTGCCCATTCCGGACTTGCTTGTCCCAAATCTGCAGCGGCTTGCTCCTAATGTTAGCCGACGCGTTCAGAGACGACGCCTTCACACACGCTGTATAGAGCCTACCCGATGCTGTAGAGGATCGAGAGGAACCCGGACTGGAACGTGTTCTTGAACATCCCGTCGTCCGCGCCAGCCCCGTCCGCGGCCTTGGGCGAAAATGGAAACTCCCACGACGGCTCAAGATCGAAGCTGTCCGGATACGCCCGAAACCGCACTTGACGGGGCAAGGGCCGCGTCTCACGTAAGTACGCTCGACCTCAAAATCGCACTTGCGCGGAACCCGAGGTGCTCACACAAGTACGCCACACGTCAGTCAGTCTGGCCAAGGCAGGCAGGTACGAGGTCGCCACGAGCTGCTGCCGAGCGGATGGTAGCGCAGCGACGATGGCTGCGTCTAGAGAGGCGGCAAGGCTGCTAGAGAGAGCTGGTCGAGCGCAGGAATGCGAAAGCCACGCACGGATTCTGGGCCTCGACAGCGTGCAACCTGCCGTGGCCAGCGCCACACACCATGGCAGCGGTCAGCATGGCCTACATGCATTGGAACGACGGCCGATAAAGGGTGCGCGATGCACTAGCTCGGACTACGTGGGCGAGAGGAGCCTTATGGTGAATGGGCAGCTCGACGAGTGGCCTCTGCATGGCCAGTAAAGTGTAGAGCAACACGGACATGGGCAGGCAGGAAGAGGAACGACGACTGGAGCCGCCTGTGGGGATACGGGACGCACACGGCAGCCAGTCGCTCTGCACGGCTGTCTCGAAGCCAAGCGCACGCATGAACGACTATCCTGCGAGGAGCAATAGGCATCTCACGGAAAGTGCAATGTTGGCCATTCCGCCGCATCGGCGCTCCTGTAGCCAAAGCGCCAGCGTCCACCCAAGGGCCCATGAGCATCGTTGCTCGATGCGAGGCGACTCGTCTTACGCCGCATGGTCGTGTCGCGTCGCTGGGCACAGCACGGGGTCGATGGCCACTCGCACCGCCGAGCGTAGCGTCCCGCTGCTGAGCGATGCATACATGTCCATCCATCAACGTAATCATGTGAAAATACATTACAGCCAAGAGGTCGTAGCTACTGCATGCCGGGGGCCAGCACGAGCTTCCCGATCGTTCGCTTGCCCGAGTGCAGGCCCGTCGAGTAGACCAAGAGCGCCTGGCATGCTTCGCGTTCGCACTGACGCGCGCCCGTCTTGTTGGCAAAGCCGCACTCGTGGCACACGGCGCCACGGGGGTTCACGACCGGGACGCCGTTCCGGTACTCGCGCGTCATGTTGAGGACGCTATCGAGCGCCTCCCAAAGCGGCTGTGCAAGCGGGCACGCGACTTCGCCGGCCAAGAGCGACTTGACACGGACATGGGACCCATAACACTTGTCGTTGAACGACTTGCGCGAGACAATGATCGCGCCGGCGAGGCCAATGCCGCCATAGAGGCCCATCGAGTGCGAGTACGAGTAGTTGGGGGCGACGCCGCCACGCCCGACGTTCAAGTTGGCGGCCGCGGCGCGGCCGAGGGGCCCGACCGCCAAGTCGAGCTCGGAGCCCAACTGGACTTGCCCGTTGCGCGTAAACGTCTTGACGGCGCCGCGCGAGCTGAGGATGATGATGTAGTTGACGACCTCGCCGCCGACCATCATGCCAAAGCCAATGCCGCCGCTGCCAATGAACGCAGGCGCCGACCAGCCGTGCGCGGTGCGCGCCATCACAAAGCCTTTGCCGCCTTTGCCCGACACGAGAAAGCCGAGCTTGTAGATCGTGAGAAACACAAGACCTTGCGCTTCCATGAGCAGTTCGCGCGGAATCGAGTGGTCTTGGAGCACGGACGGCCCAAAGAACTTGTCGACGATCGAGAGCGCGTGCTTCATCTCGGACGCAAACTGCGCTTCGGTCTTGTGGTCCATAACGTGCGCCGGCGCATGCAGCGACGACGCGTGTTGCACGGGCAGCGAGACCGCCGAGGCCGACCGTGGCAGCGTCTGTCGCAGCGACGAGTTGCTCCAGCTGGACTCGATCGAGCGGGGCGCCATGCTCTCGGCGCGGCTCATGGGCGGGCGCGGATACGGGTCGGTCATGCGGCTTCTTTGCGTAAGCAGCTTGCCGCGCGGTGGGTACTGCGAGAGTCGAAATGCGGAAAATGGATCGGGCGCACCGGATACGCCTTGGTATCCGAAAGATTGCCGCCGGAACGTATCAAGAGTGTCTCAAGATCGAGGCAGGCGATGTCCAACGTGTCCACGCGACTGCTGTCCACGTAGCGCATGCTGCTACCGGTACTACGCACGGACACCGCCGTAGGAGCTGGAGCTCAGTCACTGCTTGTGTGACAGAATCGTCTTCGCCGTCCAAGCTAAGTCCTTGTGCACGCTCCAGTGTGCCAGTACGTGCAGCGACAAGCATCCTCGTCGCGCTCGCGACAACCCTAAGCACGCGAATGCATCCTTGGTGACAACTTGTGGTCCACGGAGCTAGCTACCTACTGGCGGTCGCAGTCTATCTCTACCGCTACAACGTGAATCTCAGTTCGAAATTTGTACTTTCTAGCAAGCCGCTGGTCGCTGGCCTCGACCGTTCGGGCTGCCGACAGGGCCAGGCGGTGATAGCCGAGGACTTGTTTTAGTAGCCTTTGCCAATGTACACTCGGGATGGAATCCTTGGTTGGGTATGCTGTGCAAAAATGATGTCGATCCCAACGGCTTGCACAAGGCGGCATCATGATATGGGGACGTCGACCGTACTTGAGACGCGTTTGGGAAAAACCACTTGCGTCATGCAACCTCGGCGCTGCACACATCGACGAGCCGTGTCGCACACAAAAGCTCTTGACGTTTGTATCGCCATCCAGCTCAACGACGGTGAATTGTTCCTCGCGGCGAGATCGCCCGCAACCTTTCCCAGCCCATCACCCAGCAACGCCACGATGCATGCGTCTACCAAGCAGCGGCATGGCAGCTCGGCCATCACGGTGGGCGGGTCATCATCGTCTTCAAGCGGCTACAACAGCTCCAGCCCGAATGATGTGTGCGCCAGCAGAGTACGGCCCAGGGTGTCGCCTGTCAGACGGTCTTGGCGTGCTCGCAAGTGGGCCGCTCTCATTCGGCCGTAGCAATCAGGTCTCGCCATACAGGCCTCTGCACACTGCTGAGCAAGATGGCCTTCCTGTCGCGGCCAGCGATGCAAGTGGTCATCACGAGACGAAGGACGCAGGCCACGGTAATACATTCTATGAATTGAGGATATCGCCGCGCGTTATTTAAGCCCAGTGGGTGCGGTGGTAGCGGTCGTTCTCGCCCTTGGCCCAGGCGACAGTGCCCCAGAGCAAGAAGAACGAAGGGACGAGCACAAGCGCGTTTTCCTGGACCTTGCGAAGGGCCTTCTGCGGCGCCGACTTGATCAGATAGTCAACCGGGCGCTGCTCGTACGGCGAGAGCGTGCGCACGACGCGGCCCGTCTCGGGCGCGTACTTCTTCCACCACGTGGTCAAGGCAGCTTGGGGGCGGCTCATCTTGGGTCTTCGAAACTTACTGACTGAAGCTGATTTCCCAGTTTGCACCAGTCGTTTCGATACTAGAACACGTAAACCCTCGTTTGTAGCACCTCCCATAAACACGCGCGCGCAAGTGCGCCGGCCCACCCGCACTTAATGCAGTCAAAACTGCAAATGACTAGCGATGGGTCAATCGCACTTTAACGGAGCCACTTGCCGAGCCGGTTGAACGTCTCTTGGCTTCAGTATAGTTCGTCGGCCCGTTACGTCGACTGGATTTAGCCCATAGGTTTCACACAAGGACGGACTGTTGACTAGCCAGCAGGTTGCTTTGGCGGCCTCGACGCTGTCTGGCAGTGCCCAGAAGGAGCAGCGGTCGAGCGATTGCGTTCGACCGATCTGGGACTGTCACGGTGAATAAAACACAAGTTGAAAACAACCCAGCTATTTGGACCAATCCACGATCTGTATTGCGTTTTAAACCGTATGAAACCAGCGCGGCCGCACATAGGGCCAATCAGACGTGAGTGTGGTGTTGGAAACGCAGGCTGTTTTATACACATGAAGATTGGGACCAACCAAACACCGATTGTTGCAGCATGAGCACGACCGAGGCCAAGACGGGCACGAAGCGCAAGGCTGCGTGGCAGCCGCCGGTTTACGTACGCTCCTATCGTATTGCATTCGTAGCACTAAGATCGTATATGGCCTTGTAGAAGAAGCGCAACGTGGCGTCGACGGCGAAAGGCTTTGCCGGCATTCTCGTGACCTGCGACCGCACCAAGGAGCGCCAGGTCGTCAAGGACATCCTCAACATCCTCAACGACACGGCCGATAAGCACTACCCCAAGGATCTCGACGAGAACGATGACGATGACGACGACGCGGACGACGACTCGAAGACGTCGGCCGAGAAGCTCGCGGAGGAAATCAAGGGCCTCAAGAAGGACAAGGGCCGCTTCATTGCGCTCGACTCGGTACAATCAACGCGGTTTCTGTGTCTATCATATCTGATTGTGGCGCGTCTAGGGCGTGAAGGGCATCATTATGATCCAGATCGCGGACAAGAAGATCCCGGTCGTGGCTCTCGTCAACCACATCTTTGAAGAGATCGAGGCCACCAAGCAGTTTTCGTCGCGCTTCATCCAGCGCGTGATTCCGCTGGAAAACCTGTGCTTCCCGGACATCACCGAGATCACGGAGGCGGTCACGCCGTACATTGAGCGCCATTTCAAGGACACCAAGGACCTTACGTTCTCGGTCGAAGTCAAGAAGCGCAACTCGGGCAACATTGCGTCCATGGACATCATCAACGCGTGCGTCGCCGTCGTCGGGCCGGCGCACAAGGTCAACCTCACAACTCCCGACGTGGTCATTTTGATTGAAATCTTCAAGGTACCCCAAAGTGCAAACTCAAAGGGCAAACTCAAAGTGAAACGAATCTCGCCATTAGAACGTGTGCGGTGTGAGCGTCGTCACCAACTTTCACCAGTTCCGCAAGTTTAACGTGCGCTCGATCTTGGACCCGCCGCCGGTCACGGGCACGAAGAAGGAGTCGTTGAAGAAGCCGTCGACCGAGGAAAAGACAAAGGAAGTGGCCGAGGAGGACGACAAGGAAGAAGATGCGTAGAAAAGCTTCGGTGCTGGCGTCGTTCTCTCGATTCTGACCCACGAAAAGCCCTTCACTATGTCGACGCAAAATCAGTTCTTATTTGCGCTAATATTTGGCTCCTATCCCACCCGAGCGCGGTGGAATGGATTGGCCTCGAAAATTTATCCGCATAAATGATGGCTTCCAAGCTTCTTGAAGGTGTTATGAGGACACTCTGCGCGACGTTGCTGAACACGATGGGCGTACCCCGGGTCGTCGCCACAACCTTGGCGGCCAATGGAATAAAATTTATATATCCCTTGTTGACGGCATACCCCACATTTCTCGCAATGGCACCACACTGGTAGTTATCCCCGCGCATCATTGACACCTATAATTCATTCTGCACAACTCCTTCTCCCCCGACGTCTCCTCATGACCGTCATCGAAATGAGAGTTTCGTTTTTACAATTCTCGGTCCGATGTGTTGAGTTTTGCGCAGCTGATGGGTGGGTGGATTGGCTGGATTGTTTCCAGGGTATCTTGGCCCTGCCATGGGATCCATCCTATCTTATGCCCTCGCTGTAGGAAGGCATGTCGTCCATACACATCGCCTCCAGCAACCGCCAGCAGATGTTGCGGCAACACATGGTCCATCTGTTTGCGATTATAATACCAATATATTCTGAAGCTCTTCGTCGTGCGCTGCAGCCTTACGTCTAGACGACGTGCACAAGACGTAGACGGCACCGAACGACGTCGACGCGTCAGCTTCATCCCGCGCACGTTCCCAATAGTGTGGGAGTGTCTGATCGTGGACCTGGCTCGCGATGGCAGAAGGGACATACACCCCGTGACTCACGTGGTGGTGACCTGGTTCGGGTGCCGGGTCGGATAGGGTGGTGGTTTCTTTGGCCACTTGCAGTTGGATTGCAAAAGCTGTTTCGCGAATTCGTGTTGGCATTTCAACTTTTGAAGTCGAGAGCTCAATGAGTGCGACACCAAAGTACGCCCACGAAGCGGTGACGCCGACGAACGCGACCATTCTGCACGCCGAGCCGCCGCTTCTACACGATGCACCGCCCACCCACGTACGCATGTTTCCTCTATAATAGCCGGTGGTCAACGTTCTGATGTGTAGCGCCGCCGGAAGATTGCCATTTTGGCTGCCGCGGCGCTTGTGCTCATCGGTACTGTCGTGACCGTTCTCGTGTGGCAGTACGGCGGCACGTCCAGCGACAGCGCGCTGGGAACCGGCAAAGACAAGAGTTCAATCGCAACGATCGCGCCAACACCCGCACCGACGCGTCAAGTCTATTCGATCGGCAAAATCCAAGACGGCAGCGTGTGGGCGCCGGACGAGGACCGCAACCCGCTATCGTACAGCAACCAAGGTACGCTTCGAATATGGCGTCCGTCGTCTCAACAATACTACCAACTAGGCTGCCAGCTCCCCAATTACGTCTCGAAGAAAGGACAAATCTTTGTCGTGGGGGCTGACAAGTCGGAATTACCCATCTCGATCAAGGGCATCAACTGGTTTGGTATGGAAACCATCAACAACATCCCGTTCGGTCTCTGGACCAACGACCAGAACGGCACGACGCTGGTACGCGCCACCCTCATCAACGTTTCGAGAATTGCATTCGATGACCTTAGTACGAAATCACGGCCTTTCTGAGCCGGAACCGATTCAATAGCGTGCGACTGCCGCTCAGCGTGCAGAGCCTGCTGCGGAATACACCGCCCACCGCTGCAATGGTCCACCAAGACGCGAACGCCGCGCTCAACCTCACCAGCTACATCTCGACGATCGGGAGCATCGTGCAAGCGCTCGGGTCGCGCGGCATCTCGGTCCTCCTCGATGTGCACAACCTGAACGCGACCGAGAAGGGCGATGCGTGGTATGGCAACTCGACGACATCCGATGAGTTTTTGCGCGCCATTGACGTCCTTACGTCGTCGTTTTGCCATGCGTCCTATTGGAATGTCATTGGCGTCGACCTCAAGAACGAACCGTACGGTACCACGTGGGGGGACAACGGCCCCAAGGACTTTCGCACGGGCGCCGCCACGATCGCCAATCGCATGCTGCACGCCTGTAGCAACTGGCTCGCGTTCGTCGAAGGCAATGCGGCCAAGCACAACATCACGGTCGCCGGCCAAACGTCCTACTTTTTCGACTGGTGGGGTGGCGGTCTTCGGGAGGCGGGTACGTCGTCTTGTGCACAACATTGTCTATTTCATTTTTTCTGATTTTTGAGTTTTGATTTTTGGTTTTGAGTTTTGAAATTTAGGCCAATTTCCGCTGCAGCTCGCGGTCGCCGACAAGCTCGTGTACTCACCGCACTATTACTCGCCCTCTGTGTACCCACAGAGCTACTTGGTCAACGGCGGCAAGCGTGACGGCGATGTCCTCGTTGGCTACACCGAGTACGACGACGCGACCCTCACCGAGGTGGTCAACCAGAGTGCTGAAGAGATGTTTGGGTACCTCCGCCACGTCCAGGACGGCGCGCTCGTACTCGGCGAATTTGGCGGCCTCTTTACACTTGACGCCCACGAGAAGAAGACGACGCAGCGCGTGACACAGAATGTGCTGCGCATGCTCAAGACGCCCGGGTACGCCGGTGGCTACATGTGGTCCCTCAACCCCGAGAGCGGGTATGAGTACAACCCGAGCTCAGTCCAAGGTTCGTGGACCGAAGGGCTACTTGAGAAGGACTGGGTGCATGTCAACACGCAGTACCTCAACGCGCTCAAGCTCATGGACGACATGCCGCATGTCCAGCCTTTCCCGTGCATCAAGTAGCGCGAGTGACCAGCGACCACACGACGCTGTCCTGCGTGCTCCTAGAGCTCTCGTGTTCCTTGACGGGTGGTTGTAATCTTAATCGTTTAACGTATTTTACTTATCAGTATTCAATGATGGACCTTGGTTTCGTATCGCCCAGTGAGTCGCATAGCGATCGCCCCGCACGAGCTTCCTTACCCAGCAGTATACATATACATGGTCGTCTTTCGCGTTATCTTTGTTGTTAGTAGACTTTGCAGACGTAGCAACTAGCAATCTCCTCCTTCTTCATGCGCTCGCCGGGCCGTGGTTGCGCAGGCGGCGCCGCAGGGGCTCTTCTGTTGTCGCCCTACGACGCGTGTGGCCGTGGGAGAGGCACTGGACAACAGTAAGTCCTTTCAGGCGTCGCGGTCGGCGGCAAAGCTACGCAGTTTGTCAAGGTCCTTGAGAGACGCCAGCGACTGAGGCGGCGTCAGCGACTGGAGATCGCGGTGCAAGACCCAGCAATGCATACGTAGGATCATCATCATCAAGGTCGAATGGTATATTCAGTCCTTCATAGCAAGACATGCAGGCAGACGCGACGCTAAGTTAAGACAGGCAGGTCGGGTAGCGTTTACGTCGCGAGGGCGCTAAGGAGCGCGGTGTGTGGCCGCGTCTCGACGAGCTGCGTGAACTGGTGCTCGATGGCTTCGGCCTGCGCGAGCTTGGTCTGCATCTCGTGGAGGAACTCGATTGTCATGTACATGTTGGCCTCGTCCGACGGGCGGTTCTTGGCGGCCTTGACCGCGTCCATCATGTACGAGTTGATGGCATGCAGGCGGTGGCGGAAGAGCGCCATGTCGCGGAGCGGGTCCATGGAGCCATGCAGCGCGGTCTCGGCGTCGTCCATGGCGGTCGCGAGCAGCTGCGAGATGTGGGCGATGGCGGTCGGGCGGATCGAGATCATTGGGCTCGGTCGGGGCAGTAGGGAAATGGCAACCAGCTTGAAAAACCCAGCGTGGTTCATTCCGCCAATCAAATGCGAGGACGCGCTCAGTTTTGGCCAATCAAACGCGCGCCAGCTTAAGATGGCTACTCGGATACGGTCATCTTGGCCGTCGTCGGGTGACGCGGTGCGGTCGATGCGAGGGCCGGTGCAAATGCCTTGGCGTTTGTATACCGATGGTATCAAGCATGGCCGTCGTCTACACTGTAGTTGACCGTTGGATGGGTTGATAATAAAATGCAAAAAGCAATTTCAAAAGACGCCAACTTGCTGGATTGTATAAGGGGCGTTGACATCACTACATTGGCTCCTTGCCGACTAATTATTTAATTCTGGTAGCCAGCGAGAGGAAGAGCGAGCTGAGATGGCTCGTCGAGCGACGAAACGCATGTCATTTGTGTCTTGATGAAGGTGGCCCAGATTGATTCTCCAGTACACCGGCCGTTTGATAGGACCATCTCTATGCGAAATTGGGTCAACCAATAAGCGCCATTTCGTGGTAGCCTAAGACTAGACTAGTTGTAGTCTGCTGCTATCATCGAGGCTATTAGAGTTCGACAGTCGCCACGATTGAGTCCGTAAATTTTGTTAAAAATTCCATTCCGCTCGGAATCCAATTCCCAACCAATTCGGTTCGTCGCATCTCAGATCGCAATTGCACGACACGCAAGCAAGCTTTGCTATTCAGGATACCGCGAGCCATTCACACGCTTCAACGACAACCAACAAAGACGAAATATCTTTGAAATATTCCTTGTGGGCGCCCACAAGACGTCGACACGAGCATGCACAAGGTGAATCCATGTCATTTTTGCTCTTTATTTTTTCAAAATGGCCGGCTTGATGGACTGAATGAGCTCGATCGCGGGCGCGACCTTTTGCGACTTGGTGCGACGATCGTACGAGCTCTTTTGCATGTGCAAACTAGGAAAATAGACGTAAAATACCACCACAAATCCCATGATAAATACCTATGGCCCATGTAGATGGCGAGGGCTTCCAGGTCCTTCTCGGTCGCCGAGCTCTGGCCGCGCAAGTAGGTCACGATGCTGTCGCGGAGCAAGTGCGGGTTGGTCTTCTTGCCCGTGTGCTAACGTGTCACAAATCCATACCGAATCACGCAAAACAAAATGTCGTACACGGTAAATGGCGCGTGTAAACGTGCGGTAGATAAAGTCGGCCGTCGCTTGTTCGCCCTTGGTGTTGCAAAACAAAAAGTTGTGGCTATCCACGGGATTCAGCTCCTTGCGCCACGTGGTCAAAAACTCGTTCAAATAGGGCACAATATGGTCGGGAATGACCTACGACATATTCCATGAAATCGCCCGTATGGACAAAAATATACAAGAAGCACCATACCAGCGGCGGACGCTCGCCATACGCTTTGCCCGTCTTGTAGTCGTCCGGGCCATGCGTGATGATCCACTGCCCGGTCGCATTTTGATGCAGCGTTCGGCCAATCTCAATCTCGCGCAGCGTGCGCTGACGGTCCGGAATGCCCGAGAAAATGCCCAGCATGACGCACTTTTGATAGCTCTGTGCAATCGCATACCTACACCACGCGTCAAAATCGTCTTTGTGACAGCAATAATGTCATAAAATCATATAAACCGACTTGGTGCGCGGCTTGTCGTTCTCGGTGGTCTCCTTGCATTCGAGCTTGAGCGCCTCGACAACACCCAAAAAGTCGGGCCACGCGAGCCATTTCTAGTCGAATTCGTCCTATTTTCCGTAAAGTGGGATGTGGTCGACGCACCTTTTCTTCATCGACCGCGCGATGCGACTGGCCCGACTGCAACGACGTGGTCTTGTGCATCTTGCGCAGCTCGCGAATCACGGGAATATCGTCAAAGGCCTTGTCGCCGTACGTCGGATCGAGCTTACTGCCGCGACCGTAGAGGTACTTGGCGAGCTTTAGGAGCGCTCGAAGCATGTTGGCGCAGTAGTTGGGCGCGGCCTTGCGCTCGAGGCGGAGCCACTGAATGTACTGAAAGATGACCTCGGCTGACTTCGCTTCGGCCGACGGGATCAGCGTTTGCAGCGTCAAGGGCTACGTAAACATCATTAACTGTGGCATTGCGAGACCAGGTTTGAGACTCGTACTCCTTGCATCTCGGTGTGGTCGCGTGCATACCCGAGCGCAAGCCGAACCAATCGAATGTACGGCTCCGCCGTGCTCTAGAACACCAGATCATTCAAGACAATTCAGATTCAAAGGTAATACCATGCGAATGGGCGGCTCCATTTGCCCCAGCGACGGCGTCGTCATGTACGCCAAGAAGCGATTGAGCTCGAGCTGGAGCGCCTCGGGCGTCTCGGCCACCGTCAGGCCGTACGTGTCTTGCTTCTTCTTGCCAATGCGGATGGACTCGTACTTGGCGCGCGTTGGTGGCGTCAAAACCGCGCTCAAGTCGACGACCGGCAGCGTGGCGGCGGCGGGTGTCGGTTCGGGCGCCGCCACGGGCTCGGGCTCAAACGTGTCATGTACGACTGGCGCCGCGACCGGTGCGCCTTCCTGAAGCAGCTGCAGAATGCGCAGCGGAATGTGGAGTGTCGCCGCGTCGGCGGACGTGAGCGCCAAGACGTCGGCCTCGCTCGTGTACCAGTTGTCCTCGAGCGTAGCAATGAACGGCTCAAAGGCAGCTTCCGGGCGCTTGAGCCTACTGCTGAGGTACGATAGCTTGGTGCGCGGGAAGCTCAAGCTCTCGCTCGACACGAGGCGCGTCGGCTGCCATGACGTTCGGCGGCGCGCGAGTCGACTGGCCGTGCGCAACATTGCTGCAAAGACTGCACTCGCAATTTGACGCTGCCGGATAATATAATGGTATACGGAGGATCATATGTTGGAGGTTTATGTATAGATGTATAGAGGTAAATCGCTCACAAATTAGTGTGCGTGTAGCAAACCGGTTTGTGTCGAGTTGTTGTCTTGACCATGCTGCTCATTCAGCGTCGACGGCCCCCGGGACTGCATACGCAGAATAATCTCGCGGTGGAACCAGTGCGAAAAGTCGCCCGAGCTCGGGACGGCCATGCGCGGCGAAGCGACGCCGGGGGCAACGCTTGGCACTGAGCGTGTGGTCTCGGCCGAGGAAGGCTCGTGGATCGTGATGGCGCTCATCGAGAGATGAGGAGTCGACGCCGACTGCAAATCGTCCGCCTCGATCGTGTCGAGCGCCATGATTTCGCGCCACAATGGGTCGTTGCCTTCGTCCGTGAACGTCATCGACCACTCGTGCGCCGTGTGAATGTTTAGCCCCGTCAGCTGCGCCGCGAGCCCACGGCGCATCTCGAGATCGTCCGTCGTCGTCATTCTTGCTCTCGTGATGGCTTCTTGTTGCTCGGTTGTCGAATCCGCCGGCGGCCCCCACGCAAACGTTGCCAAGCCTTTCGCATAGAGTTGGCGCCATTTATAGATGCATTGGCGGTAACAACAAGACCATAAGCACCGTCACGCCCGAGTATAGCATTCATTGCGCACCAGCGGGTATTGACAATGTCCGATATCAAAAGCCATGGTTGGCGACGCGTTCGTGTCAGAAACATGGCAAACAACAGCCAACGCATCTCGAGGTCGCTCCACCGACCATGGACTTTGGCCAGCGTGCTGTAGAACCGCTGGCGACAAGAGGGACCATTGTGCGGCCAGAATGCAGCTGCGACCTCTTCCCACGTCTTCTCGCCTCGTACGATCTTCATGAGCTTATCGACCTAAGGCGAAACGTTGTCTGAGGCCCAAAATGTACAACGTTGAGAGGCCAACCATGGCGATCGTCCACTCGTTTTTCGGCGTGACGAGAGTCGACATGCAGCTTGTTTGGTTGCTCGAAGGCGACGAATTGAAAATGAGAAAAGTTGCTTTTGCGTCCGTACGATCAAAGCACCCTCCCAACCAACGAGGGCGTGCGAGAGTGCAGACCACAGCCGATCATATCAGTGTATCAAGTTTACGAATTTAAATGCATTGCATAATCTGCATAATAGAGACATCTGATTGGCTGTTTCAAATTGATACGATGATATTTAGTAACCTCGGATGCACAGCCTCCAGTACGCCACGCTCGAGAGCTGGTAAAAGAGCCGAACAAAGGTCGAAAGCCACCACGACGAATCCATTTACAAGCGCCTAGTACGTCGAGAAAGGCTCTACGCACGAGAGGAAGCATGAAAGCCTGCTATCGACGTTGGAACTTGAGACATTGAAACAGTATGGGCGGTCGTAATGCTTCGTGCAACCATGTTGTTTGCGTGCGTCGCAAAAGCCGGGAAGGCTGCGAGTCTGCTTGGTCAAGGCGGAAGACACGTAAACACCCGCTGCAGCTGGTCTTGCGTTGTGGTTGCATCGTCACGGGTCTCGCAATAGAGACACGGGCGCGCGTCGAGCAATCTGGTCGCACCGACAAAGCTCGTGTGACGAACCCATTATATACGGGATCCGAGTACCTGCAAACGAAACGCACTGGAGCAAACAGTGTCCTTGGCCAAACTACGAAAATAGCGTGATTTTCAACAGTAAATTGCGGTGTGCAACCGATTTTTGCAAAACCACCACGGATGGAGAAGCTCCAGCTTGCGATCCCGACGACCCGAGACGTGCCCGACGAAGAATCCAAGGTCGACGATGCGCGCCGGCTCCAGGAGGAGGACATTGACATTGTCTTTGAGCTGCCCGACGGCTCGGAAGTCCAGGAAAAGGTACCATTCTCTCTCGAATTCCTTCCCACAAAAATGGTGTCGCTAGTTTAAGAAGGGACAAACCATTGCTGTGCTCAAGAGCTACCTCTCGATGGAGTTTGACTTGCCTATGGAGTCGCTGGTGCGCTCTAAGATCGTATTTGGTGTCTTATTGGGCGGCGAGTAGAAACTCTTGCACCGTGACACGACGCTGATCGACCCGTATACGATCACCGACTACCCGGACCTCGAGGCATTAGACCACGTACGGCTTCGCGTCAAGCAGTCTCGTAAATAGCGAAAAATGACACGTTCTATTCTATCGTAATATCTTCCCGCCCGTCGACAAGGATCCTTCAATGCTATGCAATCGCTGTGTAGGGGCAACAATACTCGAACATATCGATGAATGGATAATCACACCTTACATCCCAGACGATACGATTGAACCAGCGCGCGGTGCTGTCAGGCGTTGGCTGGTGACTGTCATATGCCAATGGTTCCATCCGCACGCTTCAATTCGGTGAGGGGCATGACGGCTTCGCTCTTGCGGTCGACCTCGTACGAGTGTTCACCATGAGGGCGATAGAACGGCGTCGCCTTAGTAATGTAACCCTTGGGCTGCAGCAGCTCTCGGGCATCCGCGACCGTCGGCGTCCCAGAAAAGGTCACGACAACGTTTTGGGGGCCAATCTCAAAGTAGTAGCGGGTTGCCATCGCAAGCTAAATGGGCAAATGACAGACGTTGAGTTCTTACAGTTGCGCTTCTCGGCCCTACGATTGTCCAACTTGTCTAGCCGTGGGAAAGGGTGGCGCGTCAACGGTCGATGTGCATCGCCAGATCCAAGCTCGGGATGTTTTCCAGAAGGAGTCCTTGCCACCACGATGCTAGTAGTCCCACGATGCCATGGCTCTCTCCTTACACGCTGACCTCCAGCCAATCGCCAATAAAGTTTGAAACGCTCCCTCACTAAGCAATGACCTAGTAGCAGCAGACATCTTGCGCAACAAAATCCTAACAAGTTCCGTCCACAATATGTTGTGACTCATTACGGCTCGCGTGCTTTACTGTACGCTCCGAGCTTAGGCCTTGCACGGAGCCGGCGCAATCTGCATGTCTCGAACGACCTTCTTGGAGCGCGGACGAATGACACCGGCGTAGGGATCACCAAACTCGTACAATGCGCTCGTAGGGATCGAGCGCTCGCACTCAGGCTCGACTTCGTACGGCACGTGCTTGTCCGTCACCGGCAATTTGCTCTTGTAGCGGAAGAGGATAAAGCGGTCGTTGTCTGTCATGTGGCCTTCCTTTTTCAAGTAGTCGCGAAGGTCCGCCAGTGTGGTGGGCTCGTACTTGAGAGCAATCGCAAGGCGCTTGCCGTTAATGTGCAAAAAGATGGTTGGCGAGCTGCCCATTGGGACAAGTAAAATGCACTGTGAACGGCGTCGAGAACGGTGCAAGGAATGCCCGTTGGAGTTGTTCTTTGACGTTAGCGTAGCGTATTGTCCAACACCACCGACGGGTCCCATGGTTTGAGAGACACAGTCAATGCTGTTCGGAGCCCATTGCAAAAGAACGCGAGCACGAGGCAGCTCCAAACGGGTACCTCTGGGCACCTTCAATGAAGATGCATTGTTGCCGTTGTTTGTTTCTTGATGGCGGTGCTTGGACACTGCTGTGAGATATACCGGCGCATACGCGGCGAAAGGTTCACCAACATCATTACCCGGATCCGGATTTTCTTTAAGTTTTTTGGGTACGTCGCTCACACGGTCGGGCAACGACGTACAGGCGCAAAGAACAGGGTGGTTTTGCTGTACTATGGTATGGATTGTACTGTTGCTATCGTACACGACGAAAATGTTTGCACAGATGTCGATCTAGACTTGGTTCCAGAGTGAAAGCAGCAGCCAGTCCATCACACTAGAACACAGGAACCTTCCACATCTTTTGTCATTACTGTCCGTTATAATAGGCACAAGGCCTCACGACCAACGGAGGCTCTACAAGTGAATGACACCGTGCTGGTCCTGCACGCGGTGCAGTTGCAGTTTGTCTTCGTCGCTACGCTCAACTGCGTACTTGGTCGTCCACTTGCCGCGGATATCGACAATGTGGAAACTGCGTGTGTCGTTCATGTAGCCCAAAGAGGCGAGGAAATCGCGCGCAGTAGCTAATGTCGGGCTCGGGCGGGATGCAAGCGCCACAGCAACGTTGCAGTACACACCACGACGCCCTTCAATCTTGAAAAGGTACGTACTGCCCATTTTGAACTGATGCGTGTGATTTCAAGTTTAACGGCAACAGAAAGTTCCTTTGACATAAATTGACAACGGCACCAACCCCCTGGAATTTGTATAGGAAGCGCAATGTGTGATAGATAAGAACTAGGCGTCAAGCTAGTTTGATGTGTTGGATGCACAGTGTTGTTGCGAATAGGCACAAGCAAGTCGGGCGCATTTGGATCGAAGAGTGAAGGGCTTGACTCATTGGCCAAATATTCCAATACACCGGTATGCAGTGCTGCGACTGGGTCGAGACGTCCCGGCCAACGTGGCTGCGGACCGCTTCTTTGCCCCATCCGAGGCGCCCCGTTTCTT
>NW_008246078.1:586822-642149 GCF_000281045.1 Saprolegnia diclina VS20 | reverse complement strand
GAGGCTCGAGCACACGCCTTGCGGCTTGTTGGGCTTGGGCAGGCAGATCAGCGTCCCTTCGCCGAGCTGGATGGGCCGTCCTGTGGTGAGACCTTCGTTGAGCAGTTGGGCGAGCGGCATGGCGACGAGGTCGGCAACGGCCTTGAGGATTTCGGCCGGCATGTTGTCGGGGCCGCAGGCACGGTTGTTGTGGAGCGTCTTGATGGCGGCGTGAAGTTCTTCGGGTGTGATGAGCTGGTCGAGCGGTTCTGCTGTGTCGTCGGGCTGCAACACGCCGCCGACCGCGACGCCTGGAAAGATTTGACCGACCGTGTCGTCACGGGCCTCACCCGCGGCCACAAGCGTCGTAGGGCGACGACAGAAGAGCCAGACGAGCCCCCGCGCCGCCGCCTGCGCAGCCACGGACCGGCGAGCGAATGAAGAAGAAGGAGATTGCTAGTCTCTACGTATGCGAAGTCTTTGTGTAATTATGAAGATAACGCGAAACACGTTCATATATATATATATACACCGGTATGCATATCCCCAGCGAGCTGCGCCTCCCTATTCAAGTCGGATACATCGTATACAAAGATACAAGCTGTGAAATGGCAGTTTGGCAGAGAAGGCGATAGGCTCCAACGAATACAAAGATGATCCATATCAAACTTTGCTCACCTCGATTCGCATTGAGCTTATAGCCAGGACTACTGTGACGAGAAACGCGAATAAACGTCAAATCTACCACCCTCCCGCTTTGTCTTGTAAATCACGCCACGTGTCGCTGGGTCGGAGTGCTGGTAGAGCTCTTCGACGCTCATGATACACTCGGTGGAAGGCTCGACTTCGTACGGCTCCATTGCAGTAGACTTGCCGGCGGATTGTTCCTCGTTGAAAACCACGAAACGATGAGCTTTGGTCATGCGCCCAGCAGCTTCCAAATGGGCACGAAGACCAGAAAGCACCGGATCATTCTTCACGTCCTCGTTGTACAAGACAACACACATCTTCTTGTCCAGACACACAAATCGGAGAGTCTCGCGGGTCATCGCACCGATCGCTGATTTGGCAATGAAGTATTGAAGTTTGCTCGGATTTTGTGATGGAACACGACTGCTTTGGGTCGTTAAATATAATGGGATAGGACAACCGAAGCTCGGGAAGATATATCACGTGAGGACCAGCTCCACAGCGCAGTGCAGCATACTGGCAAAGGAAGTGTCGTCTGGGAGAGACCACCCGGGCAAGAGGTTTAAAGGTTTAATCAGCGCACGCGCACCGATAAACGTCCAATACTCTTTTTTGGTACCCCAATCTGAATCTGAATGCTAGGATCCAAGAAAAATGGAGTTGATGAACCACAAGCTCTTGACCATGAGCTCTGAGAGCATGCGCAGCATCAGCACAAATGCTGCATGAAGTACCGGTATACACTAGATACAAAATGTGGCTTAAGCCTCGTGTTGAGGCACCTTACCAATGCTACTAAAACTCTTCAGCAAAACACGCATGTTGCACTTTAGTTGGACGCGAGCTAGACTACAGCCTTGACATACATCAAACTAGTTAATGGTACGCTCGTTGGCAACGTGGGGGCAGTGGTACAGGCATGGTGTCGTGCATCTTCTTGGTGCGCGGGAGGATGACACCAGCACATACTTGTCTTTTGCTGGCAACTTTTTCTTGTAGAGAATGAGAATGAAGCGGTCGTGCGCCTTCATGTGGTCTTGCTGTTGTAAGTAGTTGCGAAGCTCCGCGAGTGTGCTGGGTTCAAGCTTCGCATCGATCGCAAGGCGCTTGCCGTGGATGCGCAAAAAGATGGTTGGCGCGCTGCCCATTGTTTTGAGACACGTAGAAATCCGCTGTGAACGAAGTCGAGAACGGTGCAAGAGATGGGTTGGAGGCGTTCTTGATCGTTGAGACGAGGGATTGTCCAACAGAAGATTTCCAGCTACCAACTACACGAACGGTGTGGCGAATGTGCGACAATGGTTGTACAACAATAGTGCCCCTTGAAGCCGATTGAAAATGCTTTTTTCGTCAGCGTGCGTGTTGGCCAGTCTTGAAGGCGACACAACTTCGGCTCTTCTCGACCTATGACGTGGCACAACCTGCACGACTCGTCAAACGGCGTGGCGAAAACCACGTGCCAGTGCTTTCTATTGGGAAAATATCGCTGACACGAGTTGACACGAGGGTCGTTCTTGCTGGGCGGGGCCAACCCGCAACAGCAAGCTATTTGAGCCCATATCGCATAAGCATCCGAGTTCTCGATGAACGGTATGGTACAGCGCTCCCTCGTCCCAATCAATTCTTCTCGCTTGCTATCCCAGTATCAAACGTGATAATGGCATGCTAGATGTATTCAACTGCAGCCAGGTAAACGCCTCCTTAGACGGCAATGATACCGTCGGTGCCCTTCAAGCAGTCGAGCGGCATTATGCCTTCACTTTTGCGATCGACAGTGTACACGCGGGGAGTCTTGTCTCGTGTTTCATTGAACTTGAAGCAATCAGAGTCGGTCATGAAGCCCCGAGACGTGAGCAGATCGCGAGCTGTGGCCACCGTTGGGAGTGGGTAATTTGGAAGCAGCGTGACATAGTCGTAGGCGATATGGCCATAACGCGTTTTGATGCGGAAGTAGTACAAGGGCATGCTGCGGTGACCGTTCGATTCCCTTGTGATGTGCTGTCGCAATTTGTCATCCATCCTTGATGGGTCTGGACGGATCGTTCCAGAAATGACGGTTCTGGACCACTTTCTTTTGAATTAACCCAGGACTGAATAGACCCCAAAAGCCATCGGTACGCTACAAGTGATCGTTTTGCACGTCTGCGGTGACCACCTTGACGCAGCTCCGGAGGTCTCTCAAACGCTTCTTTTGCAAGGTCGTGGTATGACCTGAGAATATGTAGTCCGATGCCATCACATCCAACGGCGGCACCAGCACCATTTATTGTTTTGAGCTCAGCATAGTCCTCACCCATCACGTTGCCGCATTTTATGGTCGCAGCGAGGCTCTCAGTTGCAAACTTTGAGGGATGACCGACTTGAAGCTTCGCCTCTTTCTGATCGACAACAAGGCGCTTGCTGTGTATTGCGAGGAGCAAGACCCTACGCTTGCGGCGGTTCGACTGCTCCTGGAGTCCCGGGAACACATGACAAAGAACCATCGTTTCGTCCTCTACCACGCCCCAGCCGTGCGCAGTTTGTATGACAAAACTGCCCCCTCGTATGCACCGTTCGAGCTCGATCCTGTTGATGAACGCACGATCACGCTCAAGTCTCTCTTCCAATGCCACGAATATGGCAAGCGCGGTGTGATCCGTCTCACAACGTGGACGAAAGGGCAGGTCGGCAACTTATAACCTTCGTAATCCAACAAGGATGGTGCAGTAGCTCTTGTTAAGTGTCTGTGGTCATCCAAGAGGTGTCTTGTTGTAGTGAGACGCCAAACGACCGATCGCGCCGCCAAAGCGTCGAACTTCTTGCTTACGATTCCTCTTTGACGGCATAAGGCACAACTTGTTAGCTCTCCCTAATCTAATGATCTTAGCTCTTCATAGTCTAATGATAAAGTCAAGCGCTCGTTTGCCGTCCTTCGTATCGCGCTATTCGGGAGCCACCATAACAATTCCCATGCCTCGAGTCCGTGTACGCGGGCCGGACACCTGAGTAGTACGGGCTCATCAGGTGCAACAACGGCCAGGGAAACCTCCTCGCAATTACGAGGCCACTGCCACTGCCACTGCCAAGCCATTCGGCAACCCAGCTCAAATCGTCTTTGACGCAACTCTTTTCAAACCAACAAGGACCAGCTTTCCAGCCGTGGCGAACCGGTTTCACGTCGTCGTTTCATTGCCCCAACACCAGAGAACTCGGCAATCAAGGAGATAATGCAAGTGTTTGTGGCTCCGCACACACACGACATACGCGTGGGACCGCCACCGGTCGCCTTGCGTCTCCACCTCGTCGGCACGGTTTACGTGGCCGCCTCCGTGGCGCTGAGCGTCTTTGTCCTTGACGCGTTCTCTGCGTACACGGCGACCGACTATTTGTGGCCCGACCTTTTTACGACCTCGCCCGTGTTGCGACAGCTTCTCAACACCCACCTCTCGACACTGCCCTACTCGACAGAGTACAACCTCGACATCTTTGCCCCCTCGGTCGCGCTCCTCGGGGGGCTGTCGTCGGGTGTTGACGCTGTCTACGTCCGCCGGGTCCTCTACAACGACCTCACAACCTTGCCATCGGCAATTCAGAGCGTAAGAACGCTCTCCACCGATCAAGTGTGGAGGCTTGTCGCGCCGTACTGCTGGGTCGACTTTGGAAAAAACTGGGAATTTGCCTACTCGGCCGCGCGCCAAGCGCGCTGTGCAGCGTCCGAGACAACGAACGCCGCCATGTACTTGGAGTCAATCCTGCGCAACATCGATTTTGACGCGTGGCGGCAGTCGACGGGCGGCCTCTTTGACACTCGCATCGGCACTCCGATCGCAGCGACCGGAGCGAAAGGCGCCGACTGGCTGCGTACGTTGACCGCCCACACGCTCGTTTCCATCAGCGACGAGGTGCAGCTGTGGCGCTCGCACGGATGCCAGCTCTTTGCGCTTCAATATGGCACGGGCACGGGCTTTGGCCTCCTCGAGAGTGTCCTTGTTGAGAATGCCCTCGGCGTCGCGGTCCCCATGTCGCTCAAGAGCATCCCCACGACGAGTCGGCTCATGCATAGGAAAACGTGTCTTTTCTATGACCTCTTTTTCAACGACTTGTACGCCGCGAGCGAGAACCAGACGATGGTTCGGGGTACGTTCAACTACTTTGCCGACACGACGCCCGATGCGATGGAGTGCTTTATCAATGGCTGTCCACTACCGCTACTCGGTCAAGCCCTCCACGACCAAGTCGGGTGGCTTGCCGCCCTCGATGCCAAGTGGGTCCTACCTCCACCGGCGCTTGTTGAAGCCATGCAACGATTCCGCGCCGACTTGACGTCGGCACTTGTGAATTCGCCGGCGCTACACGCCCTCGTTGCACCACCCGTGTTGCTGCAACTGCGGCCGCTGCAGTGGGCCGACCCGACATTGCGCTTTTACAGTGGCAATCCGTGGTGTATCTTTGGCGCGTCAGTGGCATTTGTGCAGCAGACGTTTGGCTTTGATGATGTGTGTCAGCGCCAAGCGCCATTAACGTCGTCGTTGCGCGTCGACGCTGGAGTCTTTGCGCTGATGCAGCTCGGGGGCGTGCGCAGCGATGACGTCTGTGTCGCCGCCGTCGACGCAGCGGCGTGCGAACGTGCCTTCCATGCGACGGAGGGCTTGGCGCAAGCATTGTCGTTGAAGGCACCGAATGTGACCCATTTGGTGGACCCCAGTATTGGCCTCTTTCAGTACGTACAGAACCAGACCCAGAGTGCGTCCCAGATCCAGATCCAGATGCAACCGTTGCTCGCCCCCAGTTTTGCTTTTTTTGGCTGGACAATGCTGTACGAGTGGGCGTTGGGGCTGCGGGAGGTCCTTTCCCTTCAAGGTGATGTTCAAACGGTCAATATCATTTCGGTGGCGTACCCCCCGGTCGTCTCGGACGCGTCCCCCGCACCAGCAACGCTGGGACCGTACCTGTGGTACTCGGCGGCCATGACGACCGTGACGCTCGGCGTCGTCAGCGCGCTCACGCTCTGTCTCGGGTGCGCTCTCCGGTCGACGTTGTGGCTCATGTTCAACCCCGTGGTGTCGGCTGTCTATATTGGCCGATACTTTCTGCTTGCGCGCAGCGGACTCGCTCTAGTGTGTCTTTCAACGGCCACCGCAGCCCTCTCGGCGCCGTCTGGAGCTATTCTCCAAGTGCAAACGTCCACGCGTTCGCTTTTGCTCTCGAGCGCCTTGGCTGGCGAAGGTCTCTGGCTTATCTACGTCCTCCACGAAGTCGTTGAGCCTCTTGTACGTAAATCGCATCGTGCGTCGACAGTCGTCATTCTTCTTGCGACCTGGCTCGTCCTTGTCTGCATCGATCAGCTCGCGCCAGTCATTTGGCGTGTCCAGCTCCGTCGCGAGTGCTCCATTCACAACCTCGAGACCGTCACGTGTGACAGCGGGCGCGTCGTGATTGGCAGCTGGGAACGCCTCGTGCTTCTCACCAGTCTTCTAGTCGGAGCATGGCTCTTGGCCGTCCTAGCGCCGTGCCAACGTCGCCTGTCCCAACCATTGCACGAGCTTTTGCCCCCGACGCTCGCCCACTACCACGTCGGCGAGACCCCCGAGCTCGACACGATTTCAGCCGTCATGTGTGGTCTCATAGCCTTTGACTATCGCGGTGTTGGCTACGTTCTCGACACCAAACTCTGGCGGGTCGTGCGCTGTCAAGAATACGGCGTTCGTCGGCGCCGACAGTCTCTGCGCTTCCATGCCACAAATGCCCCGAAAATGCCACTGCGCCTCCGCCCATTTCGATACAAAAGCGGTTGGTTCCAGCACAGTTCGACGCTTCTCGGGCTCGGGTACCTTGTCACGACGCTCACGAGCAATATCGCGTACCTCTCTGTCATGTCCGACTCGCTCGCCAACGACTTTGGCTGGTCGGGCTTCAACACGTCCGGGATGCACGCGTATCTCGCGACAACCTTTACGCAGTTGTCACTGACGTCGACCGAGATCCTGCCGTCTGTGGCGCTCGACACACCAGCGCTGGGTATGCCCATCTACCGCGACTCGCACGGCACGACTGAGTGGCACGCCAACCTCGCCCGTCGCGAGCTCTTCAATGAAGACACGATCGCGCTGCATTCCGTGGTGCGCGGTCTCCGCTCCATGGATCCGTGCCAGCTGCCGTGGATGTTTACGCAGTACTGCTACCTCGACTTGAACCGGAGCTGGACCATGGCTAGTACCGCCGCGCGTCAAGCCCGCTGCGATGCCATGATGCAAAGCAATGGCGCCGTGTACCTTGGTGCGCCGCTTCGAAACGTCCGCGACTGGGATGCCATGCGCGCCTGCTGGGGCTCGTCGTTTGAATCCGGCTTTCTGAGCCTCCTTCAGCAGACATCAAGCGGACAGGACTGGTGGCGTGCGACGACGACGAATGCCCTCACGATCGATGCTGAAGTGGCTCTTTGGCGCTCGCACGGCCTCTCGACGTTCCGGCTGCAGTGGCAAAACTACAAAACCACGGGGTACCACGATGCCATCGAAATTGCTACCGCGTGGGGGCAGCGCTACGCGCTCACGATGGCGCATGCATCCCCCGCGATGCACACGGATCGACAGACGTCGATGCGTCTCTACTGGTCCTTTGCCAGTGATCTCTGGGCCGTAGCGCACAACGTCAGTGGCATTGGGGGACGATCCCTTTTGCGGGAAGCCCCAACCTTTGCCTTTGCCAACACCACGTCCGAGCAGCTCTTGCTCACGAATACAACGCTTTTGGCGCCACTGCAAGTGGGCCTGAGTCGGTTGCAAAGCACGTTGGGACCGTTTGGTAGTATCGACACAGAGTACATTTCGGTGCCGAGCTCGCTACGCCACTTGTACGGCACGTTTCTGCAAGCGCTGGCGACCCTAACCCTCACAAACATGACAGCCCAAGAGCGCTTTGTCCAACTCCCGGCCAAGTCGTCGATCTGTGCGCTGCCGATGGAGCTTTTGGCCGAGACGACGCTCGTCAGCGTCGGCGGCAATCTCATTTGCGGCAGCGACCTCGCCCCCATCGCCATTCAGTACGGACCCAGCACCTTTGTCTCGTTCGACTCGGATTGCGATTGGTGGGTCACAGAAACAATCGAAGTATCCACCCCGGCGCTCCTCTTTGCCCTTGTTGGCGTCGACACGACCGTCGACAGTGACGGTCTCTGCACTTTGGATGTGTTTTCCGAAGCCGACTGCCGCTCTATTTACGATGCCATACAGACCTTCCGGGTCGAGCACGCAGTAGCTTTTGAAGCGTTGGCCACGCCCGCGTCATTGGCACGTAGCGCCGTCAACGACCTGGACGTGGTGCTCGTCCAATACATAACACCCAGCACTCTCTCGGCCACGCAATTGTACCAGCGAGGTCTCTTGAACGGCACGGACGACGCTGCCTGGCCGTTCGTAGGGTGGTGCTACCTCTTTGATTGGGTCCAGGGCGCGCGCGAAGTCGTTTCGTTTCAAGGGGACCGCGGTCAAGTGCGCACCATCACGGCGGCGTTCCGGCCGTTGGCGCTCGTGCTCGACCCGACCGAGATTCACACGACCCTCAGCTACTTTTGCCGGAAGAGCGCCCAGTACGTCACGCTCATTCTCATCAGCGTCCTTGTGCTCGTCCTGTGCTACACCATCACGTCGTTTGGTGCAATCAACGCTCTCAACCTCTTGGAGCTCAACCGGATCGTCGGGCATGTCTGGGTCGGCCGCCTCCTCCTCGTCGTGCGAAGTACGACGGCGCTATGGCTCTTGAACACGAGCCAATTGACGCTCGAGACGATCGGGCATGGCGCCCGCCTTGTCGTGCCCGTGACGCCATGGTACAAGGTCGTCCTTGCCGCGTCCGAACTCACGTGGCTTGTCTACGTGCTGAACGACCTGCTGAGCAGCGTCACGCAGCAGTACACGCCGTCGTATGCGTGGAAGAGCTCGCTCTTGACGTGGGCGATCGCTGTGGGCTGCCAAGCGCCGCCGCGCTACACGGCGTATTTGCAACGCGCGTGCACGTACATCGACATGGATCGCGCGCTGGACTGTACAACGGGCTACATCACGATTGGCCGTCTCGACGGCGTATTGACGGGCGTTTTGATTGCGCTGGGGGCCGTCGTGGGCACCGCGGTGCTCGAGCGGTGGCGGGCGTTGCCGCCGCGCAAGCTCCGCACACCGTACTTGAGCTCGGCGAGCTACTTTACGCTGGTGGTCCAAGCGAACGACGTCGAGTGCGAGATCGATGCTGTGTTTGCCCTCATGGCCGGGCTCGTGTCCGTGCGCTGGCGGCAAATCACGTACTTTTTCGATATCAAAAGCTGGCGTCTCCACACGTGCTAAGCGATTTACAAAATAGCCTCGGATGCAACCCATACACGCGTAGTTGCATCAATACGCGCACCAAAAAGCTCTTATTTTTGTGGACGCCATGAGCCTGCAGCAGTACGACGGCGTCGACACAAATGCCTCATTTCGCAATGCCCTCAAGGAGCATCGGCCAGTATATGAAGGAGATGCTATGCCTCTCTCACCAAATGCAAAATCGGCGCTACGATCTTCTATCTTGCTGGCCACAGCCACAGAGAGGCAGGAAGCACATAACTGTGCACGGCCTTGGAAGATCGTCGCCACTGCCTTACTTTGCCGAACACAATGTGACGTCGGCCAGGTTGTATGCGATGGCAAGCCGAATCCAGAGTTGTGGAGGGGTAGAACGATCGCGCTAATACTAGTACCTCGTCGCTCTCATCGAGCATTGGCCTGGATACTAGTAGTGCTGTCAAATCGTAAAATGTACTAGTACTTGGGTCGTATCGGTCCTATCGTCTGGAATGGGCGATAGTATCAATTTATCAACTTCGCGGCCGTTGTCGACAAAACCGATTTCGCGGATTCCGGAAATATGGCCATGCGACCGGCCGCGGGCTTGGCCAAGCGGAGCGAGGCAAGCGAGCCGTTTGGGAAGAAGAAGCTCGGGCGCAACGTCGAGATGTTCATTGTGCGCGAGGACCAGCTTCACAACGCCGTGCAGCACGTCAAGGCGTCCGACCACCTCAAAGGCCGCGCCGTCTGGGAGGACCGCCAGGGTAAGCGGGGCATGGTCAACCAGCGCTCGCGCACCGACAAAAAGTATTTTGCTCCTCTTTGCTATATCGGAATCTGAATCCGAATCTGAATGCTAGGATTCAAGAAGAAATGGAGCTCGCGAACCGCGAGCTCTTGGCCGTGCGCTCCGAGCGGATTCGCCACTACTACGCAAAGTGCTACATGGAGTAAGATCTCATTTCTCCGACATGTTCCATGTGTCGTATGCCAATATGCAATGTAGATGGGACCAGGAGCTCAACGCCCGTGGTCTGGCCATTGTTCGGGAGCGCGACTAATACCGCCATCAAATGCACGTGCCGATCAACGCCATAATGCAATAACGAGTTTAGGGCACAGAACGTATTTCCTAGTCCACGTACGCAGCGTCCGATCTGCGCATCGAGTTTCTTCTGGATCCGCTTGAGCACCATCACAGAGACGGCCTTGCGGATGCAGTTGAGCAGCACGATCGGGCGGAGGCTCGAGCACACGCCTTGCGGCTTGTTGGGCTTGGGCAGGCAGATCAGCGCCGAGCTGGATGGGCCGTCCTGTGGTGAGACCTTCGTTGAGCAGTTGGGCGAGCGGCATGGCGACGAGGTCGGCAACGGCCTTGAGGATTTCGGCCGGCATGTTGTCGGGGCCGCAGGCACGGTTGTTGTGGAGCGTCTTGATGGCGGCGTGAAGTTCTTCGGGTGTGATGAGCTGGTCGAGCGGTTCTGCTGTGTCGTCGGGCTGCAACACGCCGCCGACCGCGACGCCTGGAAAGATTTGACCGACCGTGTCGTCACGGGCCTCACCCGCGGCCACAAGCGTCGTAGGGCGACGACAGAAGAGCCAGACGAGCCCCCGCGCCGCCGCCTGCGCAGCCACGGACCGGCGAGCGAATGAAGAAGAAGGAGATTGCTAGTCTCTACGTATGCGAAGTCTTTGTGTAACTATGAAGATAACGCGAAACGCGTTCATATATATACGTACGCAGCGGTAACAATGTTGAGCCAGTAAAAAAGTAACCATTATTACGCATGTATTGAGCAAAGAGGTCATTGGGTCTTCGCTCCACCGGTTCACCAACTGCCGTGTCGACGCATATTGCGGCGAGTGGGAAGGTACACTGGTAAAAATCTTCATTCCTTCGACGCCTCCGCGAAGACTTCGGTTCCTTCAGATTCCCTTCATTTGGCTCAACTTTCTGACGTGAATGAACTAGAACAGGACCGGCTTCGAGTCGGCATGCATTTTTTATGGTACTCTAGCCCATTGGGTGGGAACCGGTGCGCCATACAATATCGTCTGCCCTTTTGCCGCAGAGCTATGCAGTCGATAGTCTAGTCTAGCAGCTATCTCGTATGGCTTGCGTCGACTCTGGCGTGCGGTTGGGGCTTCGGTTGAAGTTTTGTCGACGTGGTCCACGGTTCAACCGCGCGATCTTTGCTGCGTATCCGGATCACCATTTGGTTGGTGCCCTACCCGTATCCGGATACGTATCCGGACTAGCTTCGACGAAAGCAAGGTCATTTGCAATATCTTCGTTTGGACCAGCATGGACGCTACGACAGAATCGACGCCTGCGCCGCGCGCGTGCTACGGCTGCGGCGAGGTCGGCCACCAGCGCCGCGACTGCCCTACGGGCGGCGGCTCGGCCCCGCGCGGCAACGCTACGTGCTATGGGTGCAACAAGCCCGGCCATCTGAAGCGCGACTGCCCGACGAGCGCGCACTCGGTGCGTGCGTGCCACAACTGCGGCGGCACCGACCATTTGCGCCGCGACTGCCCCGAAGCCGAGCGCCCGCGCGCGTGCTTCAACTGCGGCGAGACGGGTCACGTGCGCAACGATTGCCCGAAGGAGCTCCAAGACACGCGCAAGTGCCACAACTGCGGCGGTTCCGGCCACTTGCGTCGCGACTGCCCCGAAGGCAACGACGCGACGACCGACAAGTGCTACCACTGCAACGAGTCGGGCCACTGGGCGCGTGACTGCCCCACGAAGCAGGCGTAAACCGGCGACCGACGCAGCATGGGCGGAAGGCGTGCGCTTATTTATTTGCTTTGACTCGCTGGACGGGAAAAGTGAGTGAGTGAAAGGGCTTCCTCGTGCGTCGTGCCACTGAGCATGAGGCATGCAATGGCCTTTCGTAACCAACGATGAAATACAACAAGAGTGTGTTCGTCCTAATTCTCATGGTCTGCATGTCGCGTTGCCCCTGCCGTGATGGCCATCTTGTCGTCGTCAGCCAGCGCGAGCTATCTGGCCAGACATCACGCTTCACGCCATCTCCAAGACAAAGTCAACAGCGTGACTGCCATGCGGCTCATGCCAGCGCTTCGTCGAGGACCGCCCATGTGGCGTCGCGACGGAGCCCACAGCCATGGCACGGCGCCCACTGCCCACACCACGTCGGCCACAGCCCATGGCACGCTGGCTGCATGCCATGGCCATTCGTACATATCACCTGCGCCCTACTGCGGTCGTCCACTTGCGGCGGCAATGGCGTTAGCCCAACGTGGCGTCATGGGCGCGGGTACCGGGGAAGACTGTATTGTTGGAGGGTGTTATATCAAGCGCATCACTGGCATTGCATGCGTGGATGGCGGCGGCGGCGATCGTGTGGCTTAGTGCCACTTGCCTTCTGCCTTGAGCTTCTCTTCCCACTGGATCCGATCCTTTAACCGCATGTCACGGGCGTCGAGGGCGCGGTCCCAGTCGTCGCGCAGGATGAGCTTCTTCTGCGTCCCGCGGGCGTACCAGCGGTTGACGCCGCCGATCGCGAGGCCCGAGATCGTGAACATGCCCGTGATGATGGCGAGGCCCGGCAGCACTTGGTACGGCATGACTGTCGTCGAGATGTCCAGACCACGAATACTTGACGCCACAAGTCAGTGGTGACGCCAATTTTATTGCATCTCGGTGCTTCTTTTTTTGCATTTTATTTTAAATAATTTAGAATACCATACCGTTTCGCTATCAATATGCATTTAATTCAAGTGTCGGGGATTAAAAGAGAGTTGTGCAGGTCATTAAATACGTTTTAGCGCCTCGGATTGGTCGAATCCATGACGCGATGCGAGTGGCTGAAATCGTACCGTTGGAGCTTGTGGATTGGTCGCTTGGAGATATATTTAGACCAATCCAACGACGCGTGCAAAGGTTCGACGGGATATTGGCGCGAGTGAGCACAGCTCGCGGTGGCAGGAGGAAGTGAACATGCGACGATGGCCTCGCATCGACACTACTGTAGTTTTTTTGTTTTTAAGTAAAAGGAATAAGGGGATTAGGGTCAATGGGCAGGTGGTTGGCTCGTAAAGTCGGCGCCGGCACCAACTTTGAACTTGACGGCAACGGATACTGCAGATGCAGGTCCGTCGTGCAAGCATCACATAGTCAGTAGAGCCACGAAGGCAGGGCGTGGATCTTTCCAACAGACGAGACGGCCAACCAACGCACTTGAGTGGAAATGTTCCATAAACGCGTGTCCGGCTGCCACGTCATACTGGTTCCACCGCACACAAGCCAGTAGTCGCGAAACGGTGCTGTTGTGAAGAAGATGCCGTGCGATCAGTGCCACGGCACCAACACGATGATGCTCTTGCAGCGCGAGCTTGTGGTTTGCGGCGACTGCGAGCACGTGTCGAGCACCAAGAACCCGACGTCGCAGCCGACGTTGGCCATCTACGAACGGCCCAAGCTCCACATCTTCCTCTCTTGTCGGCTCATGGTTCCGAAACCTGTTGTCTTACCAAGCGTGTAGACGGCCACGATCGCTACCAGCAGCTCGCGATGCGTCTCAAAGACCAGTGTACGAGCATAAAGAATGTTTGGCCGACCGAATGTTGCGCTAGTACAATCCCGCGGACATTTGGTATGGGTGGACGTCGAGAAGCTCACGCCAGGTATCCCGCAAGTCGAGTCTTTGACCGAAACATGCGTATTTGATTTATAGGATGCGACTGGGAAGAAGGCATCGCGAATGGCTTGACGTGGGCCAAGGAAGCGCAAGAGAACGGGCGGGTCTTGCTGCTCATGACGCCGCATGCGCTGCGCCGTCCCGACGGCTACTGCCTCAACGAGATTGCCCGAGGTATCCTACTGCTCCCGTTGCAAATAGCAAGCTCACATCTTGTGGCAGCGACGCAACTCAAGCTCCATATCTTTCCCACGCTTGTCTGCGAGAGCGAACCGCCTCCAGCGATCAACATGCTGCCGTATTTTGATATGCAAGACTGCGTGCCATCGCTCGAGATTGCGCAGACGCTCGACAGCAAGAGCCCCGAGTGGCTTGCGGCCGTCAACTCGCGTTTGAACTCGCCACAGTTCCACGCCAAATCGCTCCAGCTCTTCTCGCTGCTCGAAATGGTAGCTGTCATTTACACTATTTCCGTTCCATGACGTGGCAACGTAGTGTGACAGCATGACCAATAACATGGTGACGGTCGTCGCCGGGGTCGAGAACCTCGGGCTCTTTGAAGCGCACGCCAACAGCACCAAGATCGGGCACGTTCCGACGTACCGCAAGATCTTATCGCCCAAACACGCAAACCCGTCGGAACAGTCGTTCCGGGAGACGCCCAAGCACCGCGGGTCGGGGTTTGGCACGCCGCTCGTGCCCGCCGACGAGCCCCGGGGCGCTTCGCCGGCCGAGTCGACCAAGTACAGTTCCCTTGCTATCTGATCGCATTGATGTTGAACGATTGCAACCGCTAGGTATGTGTTTGTCTTTGACGCCACGAGCGCGCCCTTGGCAATGAAGCTCCACGCCGACTTGACCGCCGAAGGTATCCGGAGATGCGCTGTACACAATATTGTCCTTTACTTGACGCATTCGTACACTAGGGTTTCTTATTCACGCGCACTGTGCGCCGTCGCCGCTGCTGCCCCACGCACGCCGCGACGCCATCACGTGGGCAGAAACGGGCAAAATGATCTTGTTTCTGACGCCACAAAGCGTCGGTCGTCCCCATGGTAGAGTCGAATTTTCTATTCTCTTGCTTGCACTATGCAGGAAACGACTAACGAGGCATGGTCAGGCGTGTGCTTGAACGATATTTCCGCGGCCATGTCGTCCAACGTGGGCTTTGTCCCGCTCATGATTCGGCAGTGCGAAATCCCGTTGAGCATTTGCCGCATCCAGTGGCTCGACCTCTCCGACTGTCTTATCGACGTCAACGGCGTCAACGGTGTCAACGACGCCAAGTACCCGCAACGGCTCGCACAGATCGCGACGGCGCTGCGTGGCAAACTCGATCACGATGGGCTTCAAGCTCGTCTCTTCAGCATCTTTTCGCCCTTTTCTTTCCAAAACCAAGTACCATTTCATGAATTCTCATGAAAATTATGGACATTTTTTGTCCAGATTAGCAAGTACACGCAAGGCTTTGCCGGCCGCGAGTGGGTTTTGCACCAGCTCGACCAATGGAAGCAAACACACGACCAAGTGTTTTGGATCACGGGTACAATATATAGTACGTCATTGGTGAATACATGGAAACACTCTGTCCTAGGGCAAATCGGGACGGGCAAAAGCGCGTTGGCCGCGTACATCATACAGAGCCGCCCTGAAATCCGAGCCTTTCATCTCGTCTGCAAGGAAGACGAACAGACGCAGAGCCACCGCCGGTGCATCTTGAGCTTGGCGTACCAGCTCACGACGCAGCTACCGGAATACGCGTCATTCCTCCAGTACGGGATCTCGATAGTCCATTCCCAGCGAGTAAACACTATGTCTTATACCATGGAATAGGCAAGGAAGTCCGCTGGAAGAAGTCGTGCCGGTCTCGACCGTTGTCGAGCTCCTCGATATCTTGCTCGTCGCGCCATTGAGTGCGATTGCCGAGCCAGCAACGACACCCTTGGTATACGTCAATATATCGAATGGATATTGTGATCCAAAGACAATGCTAGGTCATCCTTCTTGATGGCCTCGATTCGCTCGAAGATACGCAAGAGACGGACAACTGCCTCGTCTCAGCGCTGCCAGGGCTCTTGCAAAAGCTGCCGTCGTGGGTGCGTGTCATCTTGACGAGCCGCGAAGATCCCGTCGTCATGCGCAAGCTCCAAGGGTACACCACTCTACACCATCCTTTTGTTCAAATGCTATTGCATCTGTAGGTTTACGCCCCAAATTGCGCTCGACAAATGTGTCGACAACTCTCGGCAAGACATTATGAACTACCTCCAGAGGGCGCTCGTCCCCTACCTTCCCAGCGTTCGTCATCGTGTCAACCATGCAACGCATACTATCATCATGTGTCTAGTCCACGGGGGGCGTCGTGCCGGAAGCGACGCTGCAGTTCATTGCGGGGCGCGCCGAAGGTAGAACGCGATGCAACGACTCATCGTGACCTGCTTCTGCGCATAGGACTTTTCTTATACGCGAGCCACATTGTCCACGCGTTGTCGCAGCATCGACTGACGCTCGACCACTTGGAGGGCTTCCCGACCGGCATGGGCGGCTACTTGCGCCAGTTTTTCGAGAGCCAGTTTACGCCCGAGCACTACAAGGTGTCGCATCCTTTGTGGACATATTGTCTTCATGAGGTCTAGGAACACATTCGGCCGCTCCTAGAGGTGCTCTGCGCTGCGTACGAGCCATTGACGCTGGACATGCTCCGCGCGATCATGCAGTGGGACGTAAGTTCTTGTTTTCGTCCAAGCAATTCGAACGTTATTCATGGCATCTCGCTAGTCGTACGTCCAGCATGAAATGCTCGCAAGCTTCAAGTCCCTGCTGTACGTCACCGACTCGAACGTGCTCAAGCCGTTCCATACGTCCGTGCTCGAGTGGCTTCAAGACAGCAACGCAGCCGGGCCCTTCTTTGCCCGCGTCGAGTACGTTACGTCTGCGCACGTAGTTTTTCAAATGCATTGGCATCTGTAGGCACGGCCATGAGCGCATCGGTCTCTGGGCCTGGAAGGAGTACAGTACGGTACTCAAGGCGACCACGGACGTCTCCAACATCAAGTACACTGACACGACTATCTTGGTCGATGGTTGATCGTCAAGTAGCTTTGAGCTCGAGCCAAGCAGCGGGCCCGACGTCGTCGATCAAAACCGCGGACCGATCTACATCATCCGCCACGCACTCAACCACCTGCGGGTACGAACCGCCACTTCATGCTCCAAGCATCAAGTCGAGTTGCGTGCAGGAAGCCAACACGGAGGACAGCATTCGTTGCATGCAGAATTTCTCGACCGATGAAAAGTTTCAGCTCGCACGTCGCCTTATCACGTTGCGGCAGTCGGGGCTCGAGAGGTGCGAAGACTAGTCGCACGCATCTTTATCGTCCGCGTTCCTAGTTTTTTCCACGGCGATATGGACCGCGGGGCGTCGCAAGCCGTGCTTTTGCGGGTACGACCGTGTTTACTATGACATCATAACAATATCCTCTGCACTTAGGTGGGGACGCCGGGTGCCTTCTTGATCCGGTACAGTGCCAACCAAAAGAGCTATTGCGCGTCCTTCATCGACAAGATCGTCGATGGCCAGCCGCAAATCAAGCACAACGTCATCTACCACCTCGAATCCGTGAGGCCACCCGCTGCGTGGCGTTCGCTTCAACGTGCGCATTTAGGGTGCGTACTCGGCGGTGCAACCCAAGGACGTTCAGCCAACGACGCCCATCTTCTCGGATCTGCTCAGCTTTGTGGAGGCGTATCAGCGCAAAGGCGTGTTGCGCACGGCCATTCCCAAAGGTTCGGCGTGATCACGGCCTCAACTTTATTTCTGCCTATCAAATCGTTCCAAACAAGTAATACATATATACAGCCTACAAGACTTTGGGGCTGCAAGTCGCTAGAAACATGTGCATCGTCGCTAGCTAATTAACAGTGAAGAATCTACTGTCACGACCTCCAATAGGGTTCACCCTTTACATCACAAAGGTCCACTCAAGAATGATGGTCATTGAGACCACCATCTTCCGCACCGCTCTCGAGTCGCACTGGTCCCGCAAGCTTCTGAATCACCGAGAAAAATTTACACAAGTGCTTACGCGCCGTTATCGCCTTGTCATAACTCGTGGAATAGCATGTGCTCGTCACCACGTCCAGGGTTGTACTGAGCGGGTCAGTCCAACTCCAAACGTCTGTTGCTGCTATTTTTGAAACGACTATAGGCATTGTTCAATCGACCATGGTGCAGGCAATCATTGTTGTGGGCGGTGGCTACTCGGGCATTGAGTTTGCCCAAGCGCTCGCGTCCGAGCTCCCACCCCACGTAGCTGAAATCACCGTGATCGACAAGAACACGTTTACGTTCCACCACGATGCCATTCCTCGCGCTTTCGTCGAACGCGCCTTTGTGCCCAAGCTCTTTGTGCCCACGGACCGCGCCGTGCCTCAGTACACCACCATCGTGCATGGGCTCGTTGACGTCATCTCGAGCGACAGCGTTCAGGTGCATCCTCTCGTCGACGGCCAGCTCGACGGACACGCATACCAAATGCACTACGACTACCTCGTCCTTGCCACGGGCAGCAGCTACCCCGCGCCCATCAAGGTGCCCGGTGACGTCTACAGCCGCGACGCCATCGCCAACGCCATCTACGACGCCCACGACCACATTGCCAAAGCGTCCAGTGTGCTCGTTGTCGGGGGCGGCAGCGTCGGGTGCGAAGTTGCCGGTGAGATCGCCG
The DNA here is from genome assembly GCF_000281045.1 of Saprolegnia diclina VS20. Classification (NCBI taxonomy): domain Eukaryota; phylum Oomycota; class Saprolegniomycetes; order Saprolegniales; family Saprolegniaceae; genus Saprolegnia; species Saprolegnia diclina. The sequence continues at coordinate 623,786 of NW_008246078.1, read as the reverse complement.
TCGCCTACCCGACGACTCAAGTCACTCTGGTTGACGGCCACGAACACTTGGTCGCTGGTGCGAAAATGACGCCCGAGTTTCGCTGTCGGCTGAAAGAGGCGCTGGAAGCCATTGGTGTGCGCGTCGTCTTGGGCGAGCGCCCGGTCGAACCGCTCCGAGCTCAGTCGTACACGCGGCAAACGACACTCCTCTCGAGAGGCACGGTGCTCACAACCGATGTCCAGCTCCTCTGTGCGGGCATGGCCCCAAACACAGATCTGATCGCGCAACTGGATCCCGATCTGGTGACGCCGGCCGGCATCAAAGTCAAGCCCTCAATGCAGCTCGACGATGACCGCTACACCAACATCTTTGTCATTGGCGACGCGAGCAACCACCCGTCACCAAAGACAGCGCACATTGCTGGCGACCAAGCCGAATTCTTAGCCGCAAGCTTAGTCCAGAAGATACTCCACGGAACCCCCGTCGGTGCATTTGACGCAGGCCCGACAGAAGGCCTCATGATTCCGATTGGACCTGAGGGCGGCGTCGCGCAGCTTCTCAACGGTGTCGTTGAAGGCGCCTGGCTCGTGCAAAAGAAGAAGCACAAGGACTACAACACACAGCGGCTTTGGACCCACTGGAATGCGACGCTTTCAGCGCTCTAAGAGTGAATTGCGCCACGTCCGATATTTCATTTTTGACTTTTTGATAACTAAATACCTACTAGTAAACCAGACATGTGTCACTTATGTGCATCCTAATCTTGATTTGGATCTGGATCGATCCACCGCGAACTCGTTGTGGTCTACCACCTTTTTGCGAGAATACCCAATCAAATGGCTTGAAACTCCTGTATTTGCACCAATTGTCATCGCGCACATTAAAAACCAAGGACTGCAAAATATATTATATAGTTTCGCCAATGTCATACAAATAGATTGCTATTTTATAATATTGCCCGTACATTTTAAATACGGAACGCATTTCGGAGCTGCCACGAACGCGTCCGGAACCGAGGACCGGCATCATGGACCCGCGAGCCTCCGAATTGCTGAAGCCGGACTTGGGCCCGTTACCACTCGACGCCGCCTTTGGCGACGAGAGCGCGCTGCACGAGCATGCGCCGAAGCGGCCCAAGACGACGCCCTTCCACGACGCCCATGGCCCGCCCAAGCGAGGTAGACATGCTGCTTGCGCCATGGACGCTGCATGTCATGACGTAGTGCAATGCCTGGACCCGGAGCACATGCGGCAAAAGACCGCCAAGTGCGCGGTCTGCGCCATCTGCCGCTTCTGCCCCGCCGGCCGCGACGAGTGTTTTGCCAACCACCGCGTCTTGCGGCCGATGATCCAGCGCAGCCGCCCGCCCCGAGCCAAAGGTGCACACGACAAGTCGCTGGTCCCACGCTCACGCAGTGCCAACTAGTGTACCTCTGTGACGACGAAGAGCACCACCAGAAGAAGACGCACCGCGGCCGCTGCGAGCGCTGCCTCAAGTGCAAGTGGTGCCCGCCGCTCGTTGACGAGTGCAAGGAGTTCCATGTCGACCCCGAGACGTGCACGACACCATGTTCGGGTATACCGTCGCCAGACGAAGTTGCCTGTTCTTATATGCCATCGTAGTCGAACGCCAAGAAAAGACGGCGCGCCTCGAGTCGCTCCTCGCGATCCTTGGCGTCGACGAACACAAGGCGCAGATCATCAAGGCCAAGGACCTCCACGGACCTACGATCAAACGGCGACAGGCGAGCGACCTATTGCGGCAAATCGTACACCTCATCGCCGACCTTGTTGTCGAGTCGGACAAGGCCGACGGAGGCGCCGCGGTCGCCCAGCTCCTCGACGATCTCGCGGCCGAGCTCGAAGCCAACCCCATTCTCCAGCCGCATCCAGACGACGTATCGATGGAGGCGCTCCAGGCTACCTCGCAGACTGTAGATCTTTCGACGGACGGCGAAAGCCACCATTTAGCGTTCAACATTTAACGACCTTTTATCTTGTTCGCCGCCAAAATAACCCGACTTTAGGGACAGTAGCGACGGCCGATATCTTCCACAACCCTACTGCACAATGTACACTATTGCATTCTATGCGAAACCAAGGTGCTACCGAGCTGTCCCTCAGCAGAAAGTGCAAACTCGCATGGCGATCTTGTTGCAGCAAGGTGGTCCATTTCAGCCAATAAAATCGCATCATTTGAAAAGAGCGCATTGGATTGGCTGTTTTTCATGTCCGGGCGACCAGGCAACCAGTGTATATTGTTTTACTCATTTATATACCGCACGTTTGTCAAATCTTTTAAATTCCATATTCAAATCGTGATAATTTAAATAGTTTTCAACGACAGGGTGTATATTAATATGATAAACATTCAACTCCGGCTTTTTGGCCGTGCACACCACTTTGCCGGTCCGGAATTCGGAGATGGAATCGCTTGACCCGAAGCAGTACTTTGAGACCGAGCCGGCCGCCCCCACGTCGTACGTTGAGGCGCTAGCGCTCGAGGAAGACGACGATGACGACGGCGATGGCCAGGACGCCAAGGACGACCTTGGCGACGACGGCTCGCCCAAGGCGAAGAGGGCCAAGCTCGGCCCACCGCAGCGCCGCCAAGTCTACGCGAAAAAAGGTAGTCGTTGCCAAGGCTGCTGTTTACCACCTTGATCGATTAGTCAAGTGCGTGGACGCAGAACACGTCCGGCAAAAGACCGCCAAGTGCACGGTCTGCGGCGTCTGTCGCTTCTGCCCTGCCGGCGCCGACGAGTGCGCGGCCAACCACCGCGTGCTGCGGCCGATGACCAACAAGACGCGCGCGCCGCGTGCCAAAGGTATACTAGCTATCATCCAGCACCACGATCGTAGTACAAACAATATTGTCTAGTGCTCTTGTGCGAGAACGAGGAACACCACCACAAGAAGACGCACCGCGGCAAGTGCGTGCGCTGCCTCAAGTGCAAGTGGTGCCCGCCCGTCATTGACGAGTGCAAGGAGTTCCACGTCGACCCCGAGACGTCCATGACACCCACAAAAGGTACTGCGATCCTACTGTTGCGTTGGCACGACTGCATTTCGTAGTTAAACACACGGTCAAGCTCGAGTCGATTCTGTCGATTCTCGACATTGCCAAGGGCAAACTTGTCCAAGTCAAGCCCCGGGACATTGCGTCCTCGACGCCCAAGCGCCGGCTCGCGTGCGAACTCATGACGCACGTTGTGCACTCGGTCGCGCACCTCCTTGTCGAGCCGAATAGGAAAAAACCCGACGTGACCATCGAAGGGTTGAGCACGCTCTTGGACGACCTGCGGCGCGACTTGCGCGGCCATCCACCGGCGATGGAGCACTTTGTCGGTAGCCGCCACAGCAGCGGCAGCAGCAGCGCGAGCTCCGAGACGTCGCAAGTCATGTCAATTATTCTATGAAAACGTGATCAGCGCTGGCACACCGACACTGAATCTGAATCTGAATATGGAAGCCATTGGCTGAATACACGTGAGAATATACTGGTGCCACGGTGGGTGCATGGAGTGGTTCTTCGTAGTAGTTGAGGTGGCAGCGGAGTCTGTCTGTGCACGGCTCACGACGGTAGCTACGAGCTACTAACTAGCTCGCACGGAAACGCGAGCGATGATGCAAGTCCATGGTCTGAGATCGAGCGTAGCTAACCTCGCTCTGCCAGTTTAACTCGTCGCCAAGGTGGCCTCAAAGCGTGACCTCGGTCCATTGGCAATAGATCTTAGTTGCGCTTGCCCGCCAAAAGACTCAGAAAGCTCACCCAAGAGGACCAACGAAGCTTACTACAGTCACCGACATACAAACGTCCAGTGGACTGGAACGACGACCGCTCACAAAGCAACTCATCCGATGTATCCCACTCTTAGCAAGCTTGAGACTGGCACGAAGGGTCCGTCACAATCCAAATCGCTCTCGACATGGCGCCACTTCCCTTCTACCTGTTTTTGCTTCTATTGCCTCTTGCGCACGCAGCAGACTCGTGGCGCGCACTCTCGTTCAACAGCAGCTACCTTCTCGTGCGACAATCGTCGTCCTCGGGGCTACCGGAATGCCTCGCGAGAGACGGCTGCGTCACAGCGAGCCAAATCGCCGATCTCTTGCCGCTGCTCGAGCGCAGCAACACGAACGTGACAACAACGACCACCGCGTGCACCACCGTTGACGAACCGTTCGATTGGTGTCAACGCGCAGCGTCCGCGCTCTACAGCTGCCCAGCCCTGGCGGAGAGTCCCATCACGTGGAGCTGCACCTTGCAGAATGCAACGTGGTCGCCCAGCCACATGGCGTGTGGCAGCCGCGTCGTTCAAGGGGCGGTGTTCAACTCGATCGCAGACTGCAACGCAGCACTCCGTTTGCTCTTCTTGCCTGCGACTGCCGCCGACGTGGCGTGTGACATGGGCGCCATTACGCCTCGTGGTGCTGCGTGTTTGCTTCTGAACGACAGCGTTGGGCCGGCGACGCAAACTCGTCATGATGACGACGATACCTCCCCCGCAGGTAACGTCACATATCTGTGTCCGGAATTGACATGCAGGGTGTAGACCGACTCTTGCTCGTTGCTGTGGTGGTGGCGCTGGCTGTTGTCGCCGGCGCTATCGGCTGTGTGTGGCGATCGCGAAAGGTGGCGCGAGCTCAGCACCGCCAACGACACTTGGCCGACACCGTATGCTCGAGTTGCGAGATCGACGACAATGTGTCGAGCGTCTTTGTCCGTCAGTTGTAGTCGTCCTAGCATTGCTATCATCCTATATTATTCGTATTCTACTGTTGATTTTCGGGTCATTTACACATATACGTACGACACTTGTTGCGAAACGAGCGTGTACACTAGCCAACCCGATGATGCATATCTTGTCGTGCATTTGAAAGGCAAACATAGATTGGCTGAAAGGCCATGGATTTCGTAGGATTGCGACCAATCCTCGCAATGAACACTTTGCGAAACCATTCGGATTGGCCAAAAAAGTGCAATCTCAAATGAACCAATGACAGGCTGCGATACCCTAACCACAGCACCCGAGAGCGGACGGATGGCGCCACCTCACAAACTACTTCCTCTTTGTCCACGACAGTAAACTATTCGTGTGGAGTTGACTAACAAAATGTAAAACTGCTCTACTTTCTTCCCGCTTGTGCAGCATACACCGCCATTTTACCAAAGGTTCTTGCATTTTAGCACAGAGAATCAGCTGGAGAGACGCGTTGCAGCACGTTACTGACCATCGGGCGTCATCATCGCGAAACTTGCTTGGTATTATAATAGCGCCTGGGCGGCAGGAAATTACCTACCCCACGCAACACTAACTGTCATTTCTATGGTATCTACGAGGGTAGACTTCTAGTGCAAAGTTGTATGAGACCGCGTCGACCACTCGTCACTGCGGACGAGGATGCGTCGAGTTCAACCTCCCTTCAATAGTGTCCCACGTCTAAAAACACCCAACAATACAGCGGCAAGTGGCTTTAACAGCGTGCACCCGCCTGGCCAACACGGACGACACACTAGCAGGCAGTCGACAATTGCATATATGTGGGCTAGACGTCGTCGATGTGCCCCAGCACCAGGCTCAGTATGAATGCCGAGTGTTGAGAGTCGTAAAAGATGATATTATGTTGTCGCGGCCAGAATGACAAATGAAAATGAAAAATACGCAGCCAACAAGCTTGCACCAGCAGGAACCTTGTGCACGACTAGGGACGCCATCAACGTAGATGCACCCGAGAGCCAAACGCGCGCCAAAGACAGGGCTGAGTTTGCTTAAGTTGCGTGCGTTTAGCGCCGTCGCATCCGGATAGCAAGGATTTCCCGGATGCTTGAACCAAAAGCCATTTCGAGACAAGCAGCTCCTTCGCTGTAGCTCGGCTCCATCCCACGGCCGCGCATGATGGACGTCCTCCGCGCCGAGTCGCCGGGCAACGGCGTATCCGTCGACATACCGACCGAGCGGACGCCACTTGTCTCGCGCAGCAGCTCGCCCCGGACGCCCGTGGCCGGCAGCTACCATGCGTGCAGCCCCCACACGCTCGAAACGGCTTGCTACGATGGCCACCAGTACCAGTCGCCGGTCAAGGAGCCCGAGGGCTCACCACAGCAAGTCGCACGCGACTCGATTCACTTTATCGACGACGGCGACGATGAGATGTGCATGCTCCTGGAGGACTCGGCGTCGCACGACGCCACGCAGACGCACCTGCTCTTCCTCGACGCCTGTTTGGCCGGCGATATGTTTCAGGTCCCGCGCTTCGTGCTGAGCATGGCCGACTCGCATGCGCTGCGCGCGCTCTTGACGGCGCAGCACCCCAAGTACCACATGCACGGCCTCGCGATGGCTGCGTTTTACGACCAGACGCTGGTCGTCCAGCACCTCGTCGACGTCATGGAGCGGCATGGCATGCTCGACCTTGTCGACAGCCCCGCGGGGCCCGAGCGCCACAACGCGACAGCGCTCATGCTCTCGCAGTCCGTCGCGTGTGCGACGCTGCTCTTGGACGCGCAAGCCTCGCTCGCCAAGCGCAACTCGACCGGTACGCTCGGTCCTGTCGCCACGCAATACCATATGATACTGTAGGGATGACACCGCTGCACTACGCTTCCAGCGCGGGCCAAGCCGGTAACATTAGTCTGTACCTCTGCCGCGGCGCCAACGTCAACGAGCTCGACCATCGGGGCGCGACGCCACTGCACTGGGCGGTGTACGAAGGCTTCCAGTACGCTGCGCTCCTGCTCGTCGGGCAAGGCGCCGACATGAGTATCCAAGACTCGCAGGGCCAGACATCGCTCATGATTGCGGCGGCCCTCAACGACGCCTTTCTTGTCAAGCAGCTCGTCATCGAAGGTCGTCACCCACCTTGCATTGTCCAAGCGACGTAGCTGGAAGTCACTCGCTATGTAGGAGCACCGCTCGAGCCGCACGACCGAAAAGGCCGGTCCGCGCTCACGATCGCCAAACAAGCGAGCAACCGCGAGGCCATGCACGCGCTCAGCACGGGCAAGAACGACCGCTGGATCGCGTACATCTCGACGAACGGCGGCACGGTAGCCTTCTTCTGGACGTTCTTGCTCTCGACAGCTTTTCTGGGCATCTGCTTTGGTCTGCCAAGCATGGCGTACCCCGAGCTGATGCTGCACGCCACGGTGCTGCTGTTATTGGCGACGTGCGCTCTATACACCCACGTGTGGCTTGCTGACCCGGGGTACAAATGACGCGCAGGATGACCATGTGTCATGGTGTATACTAGGTTCATTCCCAAGTCGGCCGTGCCGGCGTACTCGCTGCTCGCCTTTGACTCGGACGTATCGCCGTGCCCGACGTGCGTGACTCTCAAGCCGATACGCTCCAAGCACTGCTCGACGTGCCAGCGCTGTGTGTCCCGCTTCGACCACCACTGCCCGTCATATTATTTTTTCTATTATTTTTCGAAATGGCTGACATTGCATGAGGTAGGTGGATCAACAATTGCATCGGCAAGCACAACCACCGCAGCTTCCTTGCGTTCCTCTTTTGCCTCAGTGCGCTCTGCTGGCTGCTCGCGGCCGCGTCCGGGCTCATCTTGATTGGCTGCTGCCCGCTGGTACGCTGGCACTCGATACATTGATAGATTACGAAGACGAACATTAGGTACCGGACGCGCCGGTTCTCGCGGCGTGGCACAAGTACGAGCCATTGTGGGTCTCGACGTTCCGGGAAACCCACGTTGGCTACACGCTCCAGCTGGTGCACATTTACATCTTCGTGCTCGCCATGACGTTTGGGGTCCCGACTTCGATCCTCCTCGGGTGCGTCCTTTTTTGTTTTGAAAAAAACTGAGAAACAGAGATGTAGGCTCCAGCTGCGCAACATTGCACAGAGCTTGACGACCAACGAAGTGTTCAATAAGGACAAGTACGCGTACCTCAAGGACGAATCCGACGCCTTTTACAACCCCTTCGACTATGGCGTCGTCCGCAACTGCGTTCGCTTTTGGCTCGGCAATGACGAACCTACTGTCGTCGACGGTCGCAAAGGCTCGTTCGTCTAGTCCGTCGCTAAGTGTCATTAACTCGTATCAGCCGCCGCATCTCTGCAATTTGTCGGCGTCGCGACACTGCAACGCCAACAGTCCTCGCTCGTCGAAACCTGCCTTTGCATGTTTGGATCTTGGCCCAAAATTATTCCGAGCGCAAGGCTTCGACCAACGGCAACTTGAAGCTAAACCATGATAAATGAGGGAAGAATTACCTTATCCCATGGCGGAAGTGATTGGCTCGCACGTTCCTTTGCATTGGTCGACAAATTTTGCTCGATATTTAGTCAGCTATCATTCGCAGCGATTAGTTCTGATAGCTGCGAGCACGTCCGCATGAGCGACGCCGCCGGATAGACGCCGCCGGACGCGCGGACGAGTTGCGTCGTCTTGTCGACGAGAGGATGATGAGGGTACGCTGTCGGTCGCCAGCGCTGGCGTTCGCGCCGACAAGCGTGTGTCGTGGACTGCGGGAATGGTGCCGTAACATCTGGATCTTCTTTCATGTGCTAGCCAATCACGTCGCTTTCATTTCATCCTATTCCCTTAAAAAGTACATTGACCTTCGTCGTCGGATCCGCGGACCAGCTGCACAGCGATCACTTGCCGATTTCACGGCTTCTAGCATGGCGGCTGTGCTTGTCAACCGCGACCTCTTGCATCTCGTGAGTTCTTTCCAGGACGGCGTCTACCCATCTCTATTGCGCGCCGCGTCGCTGCTCAACGCCATTCCCTTCTTGCCCAGCGTCTTGTACCGTACAAAGATCGCCGTCTCGGTCGCGACGCTTTGCCAGCTCGGCGAGGACGTGGCGCCCGTCCTTGACGACCCGAGGAGGCTCTTGGCGTGCCAGCCGCATCTTCACGTGCTCGTCGCGGCGCACGCATGCTGCATTGGCCATGAAGCGACGCTTGCGGCCTTTCTCGCGCACGCCCAACCCAGCGCCAAGCTACGCGGGCGGCTCCTCGATCTCGCCGCCGCTTGCAACCACGTGTCGCTCGTGCATCTCTTGCTGGAAGCGCAAAGCACGCCGCGTGAAGGTCTCGTGCTGGCTGCCGACCATGGCCATCGCGCGCTCGTCCCGTTGCTACTCCCCGTCTGCCTGTCGTCTGTACCGACCGCGCTCGAGGCCGCGGCCGCGGCCGGTCACTTCGATATTGTATGCTTCCTCCACACGCGCAGCCAGCTCGACCTGCGGGCGTCGCGCGCGCTGGACAAGGCTGCGATGCATGGCCATCTGGACGTTGTCCGGTACTTGCATGGCCACGGCTACCGTGCGACCAGCGCGGCCTTGGACCTCGCTGCGACGCACGGCCACCTTGCCACCCTCTCGTATCTGCACGCGGTCCGCACTGAGGGCTGGTCCCGTAAAGCCCTGGACGGGGCGGCAGCCAACGGGCACTTGGCTGTCGCGCAGTATCTCCACGCCCACCAGCCCAACATTCTGTGCTCGCCGAGCGCGCTTCGCATGGCCAGTGCGAACGGCCACCTCGAGATGGTGCGGTATCTTTACGTGTCGGCGCCATCAGCGGTGCTAGCCGACGGTATCGACTATGCAGCGGCCAACGGCCATCGCGGGATTGTGTCACTACTCCTCGCTCAGGATGACGCGACCTTTAGCGCCGCCGCCATCACCGAAGCGGCGCGCCACGGCCATGGCGATCTTTTGGCAATGCTTTTGAAGCGAGCGCCGTCGCTTGTCACGGACACTGCACTCGTGGCGGCCGCGGCCAAGGGCCACATCGAGGTCGTACACGCGCTTCGGGTGGCCGCGCCACAGCTACCCGTCGACAAGGCGTACGTGGCGGCCGTGACAGCTGGGCATACCGTACTCGAAGCGCTTCTCGCCCCTTGCGTGTCTGCGTCGACGCAAGCGATCGCACTGGAACGCGCGGCGGCACACGGACACCTCGCGCTCGTCAAGGTTCTCTTGGCCGTCGTGGCGCCATCAAGTTTGTCGGTGAAAGCATTGGATGCTGCCGCCGCGGGCGGTCATATATGTGTCGTCGCTGCGCTGCATGCGGCAGGGGCACCGTGCTCGACACAGGCGCTCGACAGCGCGGCGCGTCAAGGTCATCTGCAGGTCGCATCGTTTTTGATCCAGCATCGCACAGAAGGCGCTTCGATGGAGGCGTGGGACGGCGCAGCCCGGCGCGGCCACCTTGCGATGCTCCAGCTGCTGCACCGCCACGTCTTTGTCCGTGGTGGGTCCTTCAATGCCCTTCCGGATGCGGCGCGGCTCGGCCAAACCAAGGTCATCCGCTACTTGATCGAGCAGGATGCAGCGCATTGCGCGCTTCTCGCCGACGCCCTCACCAACGCCACCGCGCACGAGCACGACGCGGTCGCCGCGTACCTTCGCCAAGTGATTAGCGCCCTGCGATGATAGAAGTAGCCGAATATAGTTACCGAGTCGGTAGGGCCCCTTTTAGTAAATCTTTCATTATTGTCTCTAGTACATGTTAGCGGCGCACCCACCGACCCAAAGATCGTCAGTCAGCTACCTGCAGTACCGACTGCTCGCACTCTGACTCGCACTTGGGTGTCGAAATGCGTGCCACCGTACATCTTGGCGCGGTATTGTGCGTGGGTCCGGTACTAGGGCTAGGGGAGGTTAGGGGAGTTGCTGCACTGACCTATTTTGCACCCAGTAGCGCCGTGTGAAAAAATGGAAGCGCGCTGGCGACTGGCGACTGCGCCAAAAACCATCACGTTCGACTCGCTCGCTGGATTTAACTGATTTTTTGTGCAAATATTTCCACCCAGAGAAAATTTGTATCATTCCAAAATGCCATCCAGTGTCTCGGACGCTCTGGGTACTAAACTTGATGAATTATGTCTTTCTGGCGCGTCGATGACCAAGCGAGCCGACATGATGGGCGTCGTGTCTTATATTAAAAAAGCGGAAAAGGCTGTACAACGACGGAAGATAGTCTACATAGTACGATGGTATTGTGTCCTTGCACCGCGTGCAATGGTGTTGGGGTTGTCTACTGGAGTCCAGTGAATCGAGTCGTGTCCACGGTCTAGTTGCCTTCTTCGGCAATCGTAGTGAGTGGCAGGTCGCCGTACTTGGCGGCGCGCTTCTTGAGGACGCCCGCGGGGATGATGCTCCCGCGGGTCGTGAGTTGGTGCTGCCATTGCAGCACGATGGCTTCGTCGACGACGCCGTTGCAGTCGAGGAGCGGCGTCAGGTGCGGCGACGCCACCTCGAACGGCGACTCGTCATCGACGTTGGGCATGTCCATGTCGGCGCCGGCCTGGAGAAGCACGTACGTCGCATGCATATGTCCGGCGCGGCAGGCAAAGTGGAGGGCCGTGTCGCCATCCTCGTTCTCGGCAAAGACGTCGGCGTTGGCGTCGAGGAGTACGTCGCAGAGGCGGGCGTGGCCCTTGGAAGCAGCGCGCATGAGCGGCGACATGTTGTTCATCATAGCATCGACATCGTCCATGGTCGTCAGAAGCATTTGGACCAACGTAGGTGGCGCGTTGGCGTCGATCGCGTCGTGGACGTGGACAAGTGTCGGCGCTACGTGCGGCACGAGGAGCTTGACAACGTTCGTATGGTGGCGGCCAATGGCCACCTCGAGCATCTCGGGCGTCGCACGCGCACCACGCGTGAGGAGCTCGGCTGTCATGGCGGCGTGGCCAGCCGACGCAGCGAGGTACAGAATCGAGTGCGCGTCGGCGTCGGTCGCGTGGAGGTTGGCACCATAGTCGAGCAGCAGCCGGAGCGTCTCGAGTGAATTGCGCGCAACGGCCGTGCGCAGCGCTGCATCGAGGTCCAACGGCGCCTTGGAGAGCGCGCTGGGCTGCGACTCGTAGGCCACGTGCGACCAGAGCTGGCTCACGCGCTTGGGCAGGTGCACCGAGTGCGAGAGGACGGCGGCGTGCAGCTGGGCCGTCGAGGCCGCCATGTTGGCGGTGGTCGCCAGCGACGCGGCGAGCGACGAGAAGCCCGAGGATAGCATACGGCAAGTATGTAGATGGACGCGGAAGCGAGACTGCGCAGCAAGTTCATCTCGCGCGAGCTGGGACACGTCAACGAGGTTGCCTTCCGAGTAGCCAATGGCCAGCGGCGGTTGACACGAAGTAATGCGTAGTTGGCCGAACTTCGAAGGACGGTCTGTGTGTGCCACGTATGTCATTTTATTGGCGAATTCAATGTCTCATACAAATCGCAACTAGAACACATATATTAAAAAAAAAGAGTCATCCAAGAGGCTCGAGAAAGGGCCAGTTGATGGCGTTGCGCGGGAACGCTGCAAGATAATATCCGAGGGGCTGGGACCTCCGCTGCTGCTCGTACGACCTGCGGACGAGGTCCTTCGTAGCACCTTCCAAGCTTTGCATGGGATTTGTCCGAGCGCCAGCCTCTCTGACTCTCTCGTTCGAAAATCGATCGTGTCGACAGTTTGTAGCTTTGATGCTTGCTCCATGCGTTGCGACTGCCGACAAAACCCGCGGTACGATCGACCGGATCTGTGCAGACCAAACTGTACTTTGAAGGGTATCATTCCGTTCTGAGGCGAGAAAGCAACTAACAGTAAGCTCGGTATTTACATGTGCGGTTTGTGCTTGGTTGCCAGCAGAAGAAGCGCACAACCCAGAGCAAATGGATGGACGATTTTGTGAGTGCTACTATGAGGAGATGGTGTAGCGATTCCTCTACGACGCAAGGGCCGTACCGTGTACGAGGCCGGGGTACTCTTCTGGAGGTGGAAGGTGCAGTCGAACGCAGTGGCGCCATGGTCGCATGGCTTCCTGGCGTCGTCGCCCATCCTTCTCGAACGCTCAACGTGCATCTCGAGTGCTATCGTTTCTCTGTTCCGCTCATATATGAGGTTGCTTGGTCGCCAAAATGCAGAATGCAGGTGGGCAGCAATGTGTGCCCTTCTTCACTGCGGTCTCAGCCCTTTCCGCTGCCACTAGAGACTTAACGCTCGCAGAGTCGCCAGTGTAAGGTCCAAAGCGTACAGGACAGCAGACCAGTACTTAAGTGAACAGGCTCGAGCACTGGCCAAGCCCACAGGGCTGGCTACCTGCCCCGATAAAAGTGGTTGTTCAACAGCGCACTGAGCTGTTGAACCGGTTTAGAAATGCGGTTGAACCGTCCGCGTGGTGTTGCCACCAGGTATTTTTCACACGTGAAAAACACTCCGTGGTGCCGTTGATGACGGTTGTGCCACCGTGGCGCGTGCGATTGGCGGATTATAGATTCAATCCACGATGATTGGTCGCTTCGTATCCGGACAGCACGCGGATGACGAAGGGATGTCGATGTGGATCGAGTCACTTTGCCTTTCCGACTAAGACGTCAATAAGACCAGCAGCATGACGGACACGGTCTGGGACGAAGAGACGCAGACGTTCCACGGCGGCCAGGACTGGAAGTTCCTGACCAACTTTGTCGAGGACTTTAGCGTCACGACGAATGGCCTCGGCACGCCCGCCGGTGCGCTCACAGCCGCCACCGACGCCGTGCACACGATCCACCACTACCCGCCGGCCGACTTCCAGCCCGCGCTCAGCCACCTCTCGGCCTTTGTGTGGCCGGAGGACAAGGCGCTCAAGAACATGGAGCTGCTCCTCCTCGGCAACGGCGCGTCCGAGCTCATCGACCTCGTCATTCGGTCGGTGCCCAAGGGCGGGTGGCGCCCGGGTGGCACCTTGACGCAGTACAAGGAGTACGAGCGGTCGGCGAACGCGGACGAGCGCCCGACGCTGGCGTGGAACGACCCGTCGGCTGTCCTCACGTGTCTTGTGAACCCGACCAACCCGACCGGCGACTACATGCCGGTGGACGAGATGAAGGCGTACATTGAGACGCACTGCCCGGACAACCACACGATCATCATCGGTACTGCGTCCCATCTTAGTGCAACGACATCCTTCTTATTGGACGATGATGGTAGATGAAAGCATGCAGCCGTGGGTCGGCCCGCACTGGCGCAGCGACAGTTTGATCCACCAGCGCGAATGGGTCGCGCACCTCTCGGCGACGCGCAAGATTGACGTGTGGGTCATGACGAGCTGGACCAAGATCTGGTCGTGCACGGGCCTCCGCATCGGGTCGGTGGTTGCACCCTCGGCCGCGCACGCCGCCGCCATCAAGCGCAAGCAAGTGCCGTGGTCGCTCAACTCGATGGCGCTCGCGTTCATCTCGGCGGTCGTCAAGGACGACGCGTACATGAACGAGACGTGGAAGGTGACGCCGGCGTGGCGCGCCAACCTCGGATCGCAGCTCGCCAAGCACTTTCCTTCCTGGACGGTCCACGGCAAGCCGTACCTCTCGTGGGTCTGGGTCGACACCAAGTCGGTCGAGGTCGCGGCCGAAGCCACACGCCTCTCCAAGCTCCACGGTGTGCCGGTCCGGTCCGGCGCGCCGGGCTACAACCTCCCGACGTACGTGCGCATTGCGGTGCGCAATGCGACGCAGACCAACGTGCTTTTGCAAGCATGGAAGTCGCTCTGGGAGCAAAACTAAACATCAATCCAAAGCTGATGTGCATGGTGTCGACGTTGGCGAGATTGTCCTGGACAGCTCCTGCCGATCATAGATCGCGATAGCAAGCGTCTGCCCATGGCGCAAGAGAAGACGTAGTACGAAGTGAAACGAGCAGAATACAGTACGCGTGCTTACGATGCGTTCATTTTCGAGTCGAGGCGCTTGAACTTGCCTTCCCAGCCGCGAATGACGTCCGAGTACTTGTCGATGAGGTCGTTCTTGTCGCTGAGCTCGGCCTCAAGCGACTGGATCTCGGCCTCGAGCTCGTGCGCTGTCGTGGGCCGGCCCGGCTCGTCGAGCGCGAGGAGCTGCAACTCGAGCTTCTTGGCCTGGAAGAAGAAGTGGGCCATGTGCTCGTTCAGATCCGCCATGTCGGTCGAGTCGTGCTGCACCGGGTTCGGCCGCATCTGCGGCGGGTACTCGATCGGCGGGATCACGAGCGTCATGCAGCTCGCGAGCGCTTCGTTCATGTCCTTGAGCGTCTTCTCCATGGCTTCGAAATGAGACCGCGGCTGTCTCGCCGTTGTTTAAACAGATGCACAAGAGGGTTAAACCTCACGGCAAATGGGTTAAATCCATGTAGGACGCCATATTTGTCGGTAGGCTCACCGTCTCGATCGACGATGCGGCTCGTTGAGAGAAATAGCTATGGGAATGAAATGTGTGCGACTCGATCCGCTCGTTTGTCGTTCGCTGTCGTCAGCTTTGCTCGCAGCAAAACGTGTTTAAACACCTTTGGACGTGTGAGTAATACTTATTTTCAAGACTCAAAGTCATGTTTTTTAATTACAAGAATCAAATCAAGCCGCATTACAATCATGCGATTTACAAACCTCAAGCTATAGAAAAGAAAGCGCAAAACACGTCGGATTTCACATTAAAAACATGGAGCGATGGCAATAAAATTGCCGGTCCATTTTATTTCGCCTTTTCGAACAGCGTGGGGAGATGGCGTACCGAGTGAGCGAAGACGCGCAGGTGGTCATGGGCCTCCATGCAGCGCAGTACCCGCACCTCTCCGTGACCGGCCTGCTCGTTGGCCGCGACTCGGGCGAGGGCATCGAGATCACCAAGGCCTTTCCCGTTGCGCACCAGGCGCCGACCGCGCCGTTCCTCGAGTTTGCGTCGCTCTGCGTCGAGGCGTACGCAGCCGAGCTCAAGCTCAAGATCGTGGGCATGTACGTGGCCAACGCACGCGCCGACGATGTTTCGCTCGGGCCTGTCCACACGCGCATCGCCAACACGGTCGAGGCGCAGTCGACCCGCGCGTGTGCCCTTGTGCTCGACAACCGCAACCTCGCGACGCCGCGCCTCTTGCTCAAGGATGTCAAGAAGGGCTGGATCGAGATGGAGAAGCGCATTGCGTTTGAAGACGACCACGGCAAGGTGCTGCAGCGTGCGCTGACGCAGAGCAGCTTGTCGGTCGTGGATTTTGACGCGCACCTCGAGCAGCCGGCGACGAAGGACTGGCGCAACACTCAAGTGCTCTCGCTTGCCCGCCTGCAGGTCTAAATCTGCAGCGTAGACTCCATATCAATCGTATGTTGCGTATGTATCGATGTCGATGAGCACGGCTTGCACGGTCCACACAGCAATGTAGAGACAGACCTTCAACGCGGCGCCGCGTTGCAGCTATTCAAGCAGCAGGACGACAAGGATAGTCATCGGTGGCATGCGAGCGGAGCAAGAATATAGCCGGTGTGTTTGCCCAAAGGAAGCCGCTGCCGATGCATCCAGACAGCTCTTGATGGAGCCGACGCTGCTCTGTCAACTGCAATCTCGCCAGCATCCCATACTGTGGTGGTCTTGAAACACCCAACATAGACTTCTTCTGATCATGGGTCAATATATATCATGACCCATGTTCTGATGGGCGTCCCCTTGAGCCACGAAGCTTTCCGGCCATGTAGCATTTCGATGCAATTGGCACGGCAGCTTTATATTGGTACTCTACGACAAGGTAGCTGAGAGTGTAAAGCAACGCATTGGAGTCGGCAGGGGCGGATGCAATGTTGCGTGGAATTAGCCATTTCACAGCTCGCGATGCCATTGGGTAAAAAGCCGCCAATCCTCATCGACGGCCGGCAGCGAGATCATGACGACGGGCTGGGCGCTCGCGTACGGCGGCGCGCTCGTGCTTCGCGCCGCCAGCATCTTCTCCATGGGGATGGTCCATCCCGACGAGTTCTTCCAGTGCCCCGAGGTCATGGCCCGCGCCGTCTACAACGTCTCGAGCGCCTTTATTCCCTGGGAGTACCAGCCGTCGGCGCCGAACCGCTCAATTCTCTTCCCGTGGGCCGCTGCAGGCTGACCATTCGCCTTATGCATTCGCTGTGTGTAGGTCCCTTGTAGCCGGCATTCCATACGCTGTGGCCAAAGCGCTCGGCGTTGCGCCATCCGGTCTGCTCTTTCTGGTCGTGCCACGTGTCATCTTGACGCTGCTTTCGCTGGGCTTTGACACCGCCATCTACACGCTCGCGCGTACATACGATATCGACTACAAGGGCCCGCTCCTTGTCTTTGCCACGTCGTGGACGACGCTCGTCTTGCTCACGCGGTCGTTCTCCAACACGTTTGAAGCCTTCCTGCTCATGCTGAGCTTTGTCGTGCTGCATACAACGACACCGCGGCAATATGCTGGCGTCGTATCGCGCCAGAATCTGCTTCTCGGCGCGCTCTTGGCCTTGGGCTCATTCACGCGCTTCACGTTCCTCCTCTTCTTCTTCCCACTCGGCCTCGCGCTCGTCGCTTCCAACGACGCGCTGCTGTGTGCGTCCTTGGCCAAGAAGTCCGATGTCCACACGCCTAGCCCATTCCAGCGGCTAATTGGTTCACAATTGCTACAGTGCAAACGGTGCAGCTAACCTCTTGAGACTAGGTGTCGGCGCGACAGGTCTCGGGGGTGCCATCGCGTTCGTCCTCACGTCCATCGGCGTTGTGCTCGTCGACACGTGCTTCTTCCGCGGCTGGGAAGCTCTCTACGATGTCCCTTGCTTCTCCATATTTGCCATCTGATACGATACCGTCGTTCTTGTAGGTGCACTCATGGGTCGTCGCACCGTGGAACAACCTCGTGTACAACATGAACCCGGCCCACTTGGCAGCCCACGGCCTTCACACGCGATCGAATCACTGGTTGATCAACATGCAGCTGCTCTTTGGCCCGCTCCCGGCGCTCGCTCTGCTCTACGGCCGCCGCCACCGCCTCCTTCTCGCCTCGATCGTCGTGCCAGTCTCGCTGCTCTCGCTGGCGCCGCACCAAGAAGCGCGGTTCCTTTTGCCAGTGGTATTCCCGCTCATGCTCGCCAGTGGGCCCGCGTTGGCAGCGTCCAAGCCGCTGCAGGTATATCCAACGCAGTTTGATCTAGTGGCTATGATGGGGTTAGGGTCTATGGGCCGTCTTTAATACGCTGGTCTACTTGTGGTATGGCGTATTGCACCAAGGCGGCTTGGTGCCGATGCTCCTCTCGTCGTCGACGCCATACTGCAAACACATTTCCCTTACCAATGTGCATACGATCTTGATGTCGGGCACGTACATGCCCCCCCGCTTCGCATTGAGTCCTCGTACACTCCCCCAACAAGCATCTCGCGTGGCAGCTTATACGACATAGATGCGATTCATATCGTCGACGAGCGGCTTGAAGACATGCAGGCGCCGCTCGACGCCCTCGTGCAGTCGCTTCCCCGGTACCGAATGCATCAAAAGTTGAGTTTTGATCGAGTTGTATGGTATAGCGACGCGCGTGGGCGTACGGGGGCGGTGTTTGTGTACCCTGCGCCATTGGCCGCCGACGTGGAAGCCCTAATCGCTGCCATTCCGCACCTGGGCCTCGACACCACGGAACCCATGGGTAGTTAGTTGTTTCCGAGGCTGGTCCGAGTACTTGACGTGTACTTACTAGGCACGTGTGGTCCGTTCCTCGCGATGGAGAGCTTGCCGACCAACGTGTTGGATTTGACCGAGTGGTCGTTGCGGCTGCAGCATATTGTGGTGCGAGGCGACGAGTGAGCCGTGCTCTGTGATGTTAACGTCGTTGAGAATCAGCGTTTCAGCAGCACTTAGTAGTCTTGGATTTGGGATTTGGATGACGTATGTACCTACTGCCGCAAAGCCCTTGTCTTTGCAATGGCCTTTCGATGAGACTGCCGGTCAGATTCGATCGGATAGTCGGTCATTTGGCATCAGTGAGGTGCGTGCATTACTGGGTTCAGCCCTAGGTGGGATCATGACGGCGCGTCGTCAAGTGTATAGCGTGTAGTCGTCGACGAAGACGAGTAGCGTGTAGTCATTGACGAGGACGATATTTGTTTTCACTATTGGCTGAATACATCTCGTGGCAACGGGTTCTCGTCCAGAGCGACTTGGCTTGGACAAGGTGCCACTCGGAAGCGAGCAAGCCGGCAGGTACGTCATGTTGCTCTTCTTACCGCGGGTTCGTTGCATGTTCTGCGCACGTGCAACGATCAATGTATAGCCGATGGCCTCGATCCGTGTAATCCCACATGTTTTAGTAACGTAGTAGCTCTTGCTAATCCTAGTGTTCTGACAACGAATCGGATAACGCGGAAAATAGCGGGTGGTAAACCGTCGCCGACGCATCGAGTTCTGAGCGTATGCGGTCGGCTACCCGAGATGCTTTGGACTCGGAAGGCTCGTGCGGGATTGATCACTGAAGATGGTGGGTCTCTACATTTGGGTACCCTAAATTGGCTACTTGATGCTGCAGTCGACAGGCCTCGGGACTGGTATGCAGTAGGATTCCATCGTGAAGCTACTCTGCTCTACATTACTGATCGAGGCAATGAAGGCGCGTCATTCGAACGAGACTCGTCCCGTCGTCCTTGACTGTCTCTAACGCCGTGTTGGCAATGATTATCTGTCACAGAGCAGGCACGGGGTACGAGCACTCCCCCGCATCTTGGTCGAACCCTGTTCCTCGGATTTTCCAGCGTCAAGTCTTTACAAGCCTAGCGTTGCACGTGGTTCGCATCAAGCCCTCAAGGACACGGTCGTCGTTTACTTTTGCACGAGCGTGTGTACCAGATGATGGGAAATCGAAGGCTTCCGCTGCTAGAGAGCACGTGCAATCTCGATGGCTTTGCATGTGCAATGTCGGCCAACAGCTCGTAGATCTTAGTTGACACGCTCCTACTGGGACAAGATACCAAGCGCAATCAAGTTCTAGTCCTTATCGCAGCCGTACTATACATGAAAGCGGTTTTAACGTTGACAAATCGTACACCTCTGCATCGACGTCGCGTCATGGTAGGCTAGTCGGTGGTGCTGGCGCGGCGTCATCGGCCCAAGGTGGGGAATGATGGAGCGTATCGTCCCACCGGTCATCCACCGAACGTCACAAGCATCGACATAGCACCAATCGAATGCGCGGCACTCGGCGCGGGTGCGCTGTGAGCAACGATCTTGTCCTTCTTGAAGGTGCCTCGCGTCTCCATCTGTTATCGCTGTGGCGCGTAAAACCGTCTACTGTACAACTAGAGAAAGGACACCCTTCCTTGCCATCGCAAGCGATTGATCACTTTTGGATTCACCTCCTCCTCCGCTTCGGTATCATGACGCTGTGTATGTTTAACGGCTGCCCCAACGAGGCGCTTCCGGGCCCCGGCACGAAATGCGACTTTCACAAGAACCGCAAGATGTGCGTCGTCAAAGGCTGCTCCAACCAGGTCTACGCCCGGAATCTCTGCGTGCGCCATGGCGGCCGCAAGGCCTGCCGCGTCCAAGGCTGCACCAACACGGTGCGCGGCGGCGACCTTTGCTTGCACCACGGCGGCCCGTCGCCAAAACGCTACTGCACGGTCCAAGGCTGCCTGCGCCAAGCCCACGCGCGCCAAAAGTGCGTCCGACACGGCGGTGGCAACGTCTGCAAGGTGCCGGGCTGCTTCCAGTACGGCCGCGTCCTTGGCCTTTGCCACCGGCACAACAAGAGCCAGCAGCGCGACATGGAGGAGCTCTACACGAGCGATGACATGATCGACCACTCGATCCTCTCGCTCCTCGTCCAGGAAATCCCGTGGACGCGCATGGACTGGAGTGCGCCCGTGACGCCCGCATCGTCCTCATCGTCGTCGTCGCCATCGTCGTCCGAGCATGGCACGAGCCCCTCGTCGTGGCTGGCGCACGAGCTGGAGCCGATGCACATCATCTGAACGACGTCCGTGTACATTGTGTGTTTTCAATATTATTATGGTTTTGTGTACAAATTGTCTCGTTTTGGTTGACTCAACTCGGCGCCTGGGGAGACGACGACGGTACTCGATCGAATGAAGCTGAAAAGAGGCAACGATTGTACGAGACTTTGTGGTCAGGGTCGTGTTTTGCGACTTGCGTCGATTGACCGGGTGTGGACATGTAGATACTGTACATCTCAGGTCGTGTTGACGCCTAACTCGACGTTGACGCTGATAAAGTTCCGAGGATGTCAAGGGTGTCGAAGTAGTCGGTGGGAAATGACTCAATCAGGGCGGTGTGATGGTGCGAATGCTGGAAGGACGAGCTTCGTCGTTCACACCGGAGGCGAGCGTTCTCGTGGTGCTACACGGTTTTGAGTTTGAGTTGTTCTTCAGGTATTTTTTGCGTTTGTCTTCCCATCCCAGCTCTCTGGACTAGCTTTTCATCCCTGCGGTGGGCTTTGGCCAGTATCTTCACTATGCAATCAAACGTTATCTCGTGTGTGGCCAACAGTGAGAGACGCTCAACGCCGGCTCTCTATTGGTAACATCGCCCTCACGGTGGCGATGAGGACGCCACCAAAGTGGGTGTCGAGGCGACATGAAGTGGGGACCATGCACGTCCAGTCACAGAAGACGCTGCCAGACCTTCGTACGGCTGTTGTCAAGGCCTTTCACCACCTTCACGTGCTCGTGCCGCTGCAATGCAGGCGGCAACGACGGCCTTCGAGGTCCTCGCACGCAACCTGGCTGGCTTGGTTTGCACGTACAAACAGCGGTCTCCGTGTCGGCTTTGCGACGCTCTGAAAGAGTGTGGTCGCGATAGAACGCCCGGCCGCTGCCATGGAAGTACGAGGGGTACCTTATTTGGCGTGCTCTTTTGTACCAGGCTTTCTCCATGCCTTTTTGGGTGCCAAGCCACTCACGTGTCTCACACCTGGCGTCAATATGGCTTGCGTACGTTGCCTTTTCGAATCTCTGAACGCATTTATGCGCCTCTTTAGGAACTCAGGTGGCATCGACGTCTTCGGTGGCATCTGCGATCCAATCCACCTCGTCGGCGCGCACTTGTGGGGTGCTCAAACAGTCTTACTCGTCGGAGCAGCTCGTCTAGGCGTACCCTGCGCTTATACTCGGTACACAAGATGGCGGCTTTGTCATTGGACTGTACTAGTACCGGTTTTTGGCCACTCGTACATCGATCATTTGCGGCGAGGGGCGAGGCGAGCGAAGACAAGGCACATATCTCCCAGCCTCGCTTACCTCGATTCGCTCAGCTGGTCTCAACGCGATGTCGTTCTCACGACAAAGAATTCATCTCGATCGAACTGCTGTGGCTAAGATCTCATAGCATTTTGACCAGCGTTTCACAGCTTCTCACCGAATTGTTTACCGATAAGGCCGAGATGTGCCTTTTGGCCGCGGCTATAGCCTTCGCACGGCGTATGTTCGATACACTACTTGAGCGGCGGTGCTGCTTCCTTGTCGGGTTGCTAGGGATAGGGTTGTCATGTCCAGGGAGCGCTTCCTAGCGTCCCACAGTCCTATTGCAGCCTATATATTTCTTTCGAACGGCCACCAAACGACTCTGCAACGATGGATTGCTGTCGTCTTGCCGTCGTCCAACGATACTACAAGCTAGCGGTCTCTTGTGTCGATCTGGTTGCTGCTAACAGTTGAAGTTCGCCCACGTTGTTATAACACGCCATATTGCTGTTGGTCTCCGGTGTTATAACCAGATGTCCAAGATACGGCGTACACTATTTGCGGATCGCGCATTGTGGGCTCTATATTTGTATTTCGATACAACGAGGCAGCACCGCATAATAGTGTACGGATTGCGCCTCAAGAACGGGAAGATCTGGCAGGCCGGTCCGCGACGACGACGACAACCACCATGGCCCAGCAGCTGCGCGTCGTGCTCCTCGTGGCGCTGCTCCAGCTCGTGACGAGTGAGCTCCACCAAAGCCTCTTGGCCGTGTGCACGGCCTGGGATGGCGTCACGTGCCCGTTTGCCACCGCGGCGCCGCTCTCGCCACTCTGGGACCGCCGGTCGCAGACGCTGTGCAAGGTGGCTTGTCGCCCATGCGTAGCGTGCTAAGGCTACCGCTGTAGGCGTCCGTGGCCGTTAGCGTCAAGCAGATCGACTGGCAAAGCAACCTCATCACGGGCAAAGGCCTTGTGCGCAGCGTCAAAGTCAATGGCAACGAGCTGCTGACGTCGCTCGTGTATCCGTCCGATGCGTACGTGGCGCCCAACTACCCGCACTGCGACGACTGGTACGACGTGCTCCCGCCCCACGGCAACTACATCTTGCCAGGGCGCGGCGGCCAGCGCTCAATCTTGCCGTTCATAACGAACGCGACATTGGCTTTTCAGATTGAGTTTGAGTGGACGGGCGACCATAGCCAGCGCCACGACTGCTCGTTTGGCGGCATCTCGTACGTGGGCCTGGCCCAAATGGACGTCTACTACGAAATCCAAGACGACAGCGGTACGCTCTTCTGACTCATCTTGTCTTTACCTTCCTCGTCGTGCTTGTGGGTAGCTTGTCCGGGCTGGCACGCCGCGACGCATTCGTGGTGCTCGGGCCACGGCCAATGCGACTGCGCGGCCAGCAAAAGTGCCAACCGCACCTGCCTCTGCCAGTACGTTCTTAGCGTGACGCGTTGAACGAACTGCATGCGCCTAGGCCGGGGTACGCGCCGCCCGACTGCGCCAACTGCATGGACAACTTCTACGGCCACGCGTGCACGCTCGAGTGCCTTCCGTGCGAGAACAATGGCACTTGCAACGCCGGCCCGGCCGGCGACGGCGAGTGCACGTGTGCCCCGGGGTTCGACCCGGCCACGCGCTGTGCAACGTGCCTGCCGTCGTTTTTTGGCCCGACGTGTGACCCGTGTCCGCACTGCCACCACCCGCACGGCAACTGCAACGACGGCATCCACGGCAACGGTCTCTGCTCCTGCGCAGTCGGCTACAACGCGTCGATCAACTGCGCCGACTGTATGGACTCGTTCTATGGTCCCGACTGCATTCCGTGCGAGTCGTGCCATACGTCTGGACGCTGCAACCACGGCATCGCCGGCGACGGGTCGTGCATTTGCTCGGAGGGGTTCTCAGCCGACTCGCGCTGCACGCAATGCTCGATCAACTACTTTGGCGCCAACTGCACGCGCTGTGAGAGCTGCCACGGCCGCGGCTACTGCAACGATACGCTGCGTGGTGACGGCCGCTGTCTCTGCGACGAAGGCTATACGGCGACCTCACGCTGCGTGCGCTGCAAGGACGGCTGGGATTTCAACCCAACTACTATGAGCTGTCAATGCGCGCCCGAGCATTTTGGCCCGCACTGCCGGTCGTGCCCGATCTGCAAACCCCACGGCCGCTGCAACGCCGGCAACGACGGCGACGGCCGGTGCATCTGCGACCCGGGGTGGTCGGCCTCGACCAACTGCGTCACGTGCATGGGCGGGTATTTCGGCCTCGACTGCCAGATTTGCCGGCGCTGCGGCCAAGGTCGGTGCGACGACGCACTCCACGGGTCGGGCCACTGCGTCTGCCGCGAAGGCTGGAGCGCGTCCTCCGACTGCTACAACTGTGCGGAGGGGTACTTTGGCAGCAACTGTGCGTCATGCCCCGAAGACTGCGGCCACGGGACGTGCAGCAGCGGCCTCCTCGGGTCCGGTGCATGCTCGTGCCATCCTGGTTGGGCGTGGTCGGCGGTCGCACCGTGCACGACGTGCCTCCCCGGGCACACGCTTCCGCATTGCTACCTCTGCCCCGGCTACACGGAGAGCGGGTTGCCCTGCAACGGCCACGGCACGTGTGTGTCGGGCGACGATGACGCGGCGTGCGTCTGTGACGCGCGGTTCAGTGGCGCCGGCTGCGAAGTCTACGACTTTCCACTTGCGATGGTGTGTGCCATGGGCATGCTCGCGCTCTCGTCGCTGGGCTTTTGCATGTGTACGATGCGCCGGCTCGCGCGCCACCCGCGGTACCCGCCGCTGCACGCCGGTGGCTTTCACCGACGCTACTCGACCTTTACGGGCGCGTACGTTGAGATTTCCGACATGAGCGACTTGGAGTTTTTTGTGTCGGCCGACTCGCGCGACTGGCTCATCCCGTTTGAAGCGCTGACGCTGCAGCGGGAGGTCGGCAATGGCACGTCCGGTCAAGTGTTCCAGTCGCTGTACCACAGCGGCGGCGGCAACTCGGTCGTCGCGGTCAAGCGCCTCTACAGCCCCGTGACGGGCCAAGAGTACTTTCAGAGCTTCTTTCGTCGCGAAGTGAGCATTTTGAGCAAGCTCCACCACCCCAACGTCGTGCGCTTCTATGGTGTGAGCTACTACAACCGCGTGCTGTACATTGTGACCGACTTTTGCCGCACGTCTCTGAGCGCGCTAATTGAGAACCTGTCGTCCAGCGACCCGTTCGAGTCGAGCTTTTTGCTCAGAGTCATGGGCCAAATCACGGCCGGCATGGCATTTCTGCACAGCCGCAGCGTCGTCCACCGGTACATACCTTTTCGTGCAAATGGGCGTATGTTTCAACTTGATACTAGCGATCTCAAGCCCGCGAATGTGCTGTTGAACGACACGGACGACATCAACATTTGTGACTTTGGCCTCTCGCGGCTCATTGACCCGGAACAAACGTCCATGACCGCCGAGGTACCATCGTGGTATTTGCGGTCTACAGAAAATATGACACTATGCTAGGTGGGCACGCCGAGTTATATGGCCCCCGAGATGGCAACGATGGGCGCGACGCTCTGCTCGACAAAAGGCGACGTCTACTCGTACGGTATTCTTCTCTACTCGATGTGGTCTCGCAGCAAGCCGTATGGGGACCAGGGCATGAACCCGTTTCAGCTGGTACGCGATTGACCTATTGTACAACGTTTCTACTGATATTCTATCAGATGACGGCGGTCGTCAGCGGCTTGCGACCGGTCATTCCCATCAACTGTCCGCCGGGCCTCGCACGGCTCATGCGGCAGTGCTGGGATGCAAACCCGCTGAGCCGACCAAGTTTTCCGGAAATTAGCCTCCAGCTCAAGGACCCGACGTTGCTCCAAAGCGCGCGCGTGCGACCAAGTCCATCTTCTACACCTAATTAACACAACACGTTTACCATGCGCATTGCCAGATCGTACAGTCTCCACTTGCGTGCGATGAAGCTGCCACCGATGGAGGTCTCGGTTCATCTCATCGCCCGTTGTGTGCTGACCTGGAGGCTGGGACACTGACACCAACATCCTCGCAGACGTCGTTGGTTCAAATATAACCGTGGTTGGTGCTGGGCACTCTTGCAGCAGCAATGGTTATTATAGCTTCATAATTTTTTACATCGGGAGGGGTAAAGCTGTTGTCGTTTTCCCCGAGCCTTAGTCCGGTCACTGGCGCAGCGCGGGAATACCACGCGCTTCCCCCAGGGGTGTTGGAAGCCACGGGCAGCGGTCGCTGCAACAAAGATTTGAAGAGTCGATGCTGGAATGGACCAATAGCAGGAGCGTCGGCTTTTCTCTGGCAGATCCGGATACGCCTGTGGCTGAGATTTCGACGAGCGCCGAGCTCAAAGCCAGAATCGATCTTCGACGAGGAAGCGGATGAGGGACGCCATTTGCTCGTCAGCGCAAGTGACGAGCGATCGTGCTGCGCTGCCCGGCAACGTCAGCGAGTGCACCGGCACCTTCTCCAGCGAGTCAAGTGTCCACGTGATCGCTTCATTCGCTGGACCAGGTGCCGGTGCACTCACTGACGTTGTCGGGCAGCGCAGCACGATTTCTCGTCACTTGCGCTGACGAGCAAATGGCGTCCCTCATCCGCTTCCTCGTCCGTCAGAAGCACTTACGTGGTGAAAGCGCTGTGGCACAGGAATGCACGACGAAGCAAGGAACCAAGCCACGCGGGTTTCGCCGTCCAGCGTCGACAGGACGTCCCTACAGCGCAAATTGCAGAATGAGCAGCGCTCACGTTTTCTTCAATTGTCGTTAAAGGTATGCATTTTGCTTTTGTTTGCTCGCTTTTACCGATTGGGCGTTTGCTCGGAAAGGGAAGACTGTCACCACCCACGTTCTTGACGTCGCTGCTGCCGATGGAGTCGTCGAGGAGCTTCGTTCCTAATTTTTGTCTCTCGCTTTCGGTGACATGGAGTGATTTCAGAGGCCTCGAGCAGTGGGGTGCGTGGGTGGTTTTCTCAATCGTAATTTCACCAAGTCCTCGCCGTCAATCCACCCATGCGACCGTCAAGGGAGTTGGAGTACGCACTTTTCGACGTCGGACTCTGAAGCAGATCCTGAAGATTGGTGCATAATAGCAGCGCATCTGATTCAAAATGGCGTCAAATGAACCGTCACGAGCGCCGTGGCGATGACGAGACTTTATTGTTCACTCGATAAACGCTGTCTCTTGGCATCATGTACACTCGCAGCTTGATCCAACCTACTGGAATTGGCTCTCTCGTCTGAGCGATCTCTCGTCTTCACAAAAGTACAGTCATACTCAGAAGCCAAGAACTGTGTGCGTCCACCCTCGAAGTCCGAAAGTCCGATAAAGTACGCTTTTCCGATCCTAGTTTTGCAGTTTGGATTGCGATCAGTTGGCGATTTGCATCGTCCTGTGCACAAACAAAGAGGATGCCACGGAACGCCGTCCTGCGCGGGATCAAGCGACTCATGTACAAGAAGGACATTGCGGCAACAGAGGCCGACTACGGCGTCTCGATCCGCGAAGCCCACCAAGCGTACCGCGAGGCCATTGCCGTTGCGCGCCACGAGCTCGAGAAAAGCTTGGAGGCTGCCGCGCTCGACATCGATCGCGTCATGCACCGCCTCCGTGACGCCGGCGACGAGGTGAGCACGCACCCCGATTTTGTCGCGGCCCACGAGCACATGAATGCGATTCGGCTCGCTGGCGCCAAGCGGCTGGCCGACATTGACGACGAGTTGCAGTCGAGCCTTGAAGAGCTCAAGCGGTCGTATATGGAGAAGATGTCTTCGTGGACATAACGCAGTTTTGCTCGTCTGTAGTCTAAGTAGGTACTAGTAGTCAGTTTAAAAACGTGTATTTCGTGAGTCGCGAAGCTTCAAGCTTTTGGTCGGCATGGGTGCGACGACCGGTCTTTGCAAGCGTTGATGCGACAGTGCGCTGCGCTCGCAAGCGGACGTCTACGACATCTCTTGGGTGGTGCCAAGTGCAAGTAGGCGTTTTGTCCTTATTTCACGCGAGCCAAAGCGCACTTAACCGAATTGAAGACGTTGAAACTAGGATATTGCATTCGGCCACGCCATGTGCTTGCTTGTCACAAAACGACCGTCGACTTTCTCACATCAACTTATCGTGACCTTTGGCTTTCGTTCCGATCCGACTCGAGTCGATGCGTCGACTAACTACAGTCATCCCTGCAGTCCACTGAAACGCGACGAGTGCCAAGCGCTCCATCGCTCGCGTCGACTTGTTTCAGCAATGGCCGAATGAGCCGAGGAAAAAGAACCGGCCAACTATCCATGAAAAGACATCAAGCCGTTGCGATTCGCAGATGCATGTATCCATCTTCGAATCGCTCTCCTACTACGCGATGACTAATAAATGAGCGATGGCGAACGGTGCATCAATCCGCGGTACTTGTATTCTCTTGATAATGATGGACGCCTGTGTCTGTCCTTAGCCAAGACAGCGTGGGACGTGCCCATTTCGCGCCGTCTCCATCGATTTCGCGTCCCGACCGCTGCGCGTGATTGGTAGCAACGTTAGAAAGCCGCCCACGCAACCCTGCACGACAACTGCCAAAGGTCGACTACTTGATTACTATTTTACAGTTGATAGCCCCTGGAGACTATTCCCAAGGCCATAACGTTTCCTTTATGCCTTGCTATTACCATAGGGATGGGCTGCTTTCGCCATCGAGCACATCCAGACCGCGAGTGGAATGCCGGCGAAGCCGCCGTTTGCTTGGCATCGGCGAGACAGGACCGTCTCTTGGGTCACGAGGCGTCGCATGCCACCGTGTCTTTTGCAATCGTCGGCCACGACGCCTCGAGGCGAGACCGACTAGACCACTTGTACTATACTAGTACTCTAGTTAGTTGCTTTTTTACTGAAATCTCTCTGGTGGCGCCACGACAGCAAAGGAAGAAGGCTCGTGAGGTCATATCAACCCAGAATATATAATAGATGATCTACCAACGTTAGCATGTGCACGACGGCTCGGGGCTAGCCACCGCGTTGCAGCAGTGTGTTGCAGAGGCGTTTCTGCTTGATTTTTCAAAATCAAGTGTACGAAGCTTGATCGACGACGCTTAGTAGACCTTTGAGGGTTAAGATGGCGTCGTCCGCCAAAACGCAACACACAAATCGGGTCGTCACAGGCCTCGTACTACCGTCTTATTAGCAAACCCACGGTCGGCTCAACGGCGTGCGGCCGGCCGTCGACGGCGCCTTCTCGGTACGGTGCTGTTTCTTTGGTTTCTTGAGCGCCTTTGGGGTCGATATGCGTTCGTGCTTCTTGGCCAAGCGCGCGGACGGCAGCACCGTCACTTGCTCCTTCCTCACGCGCAGTGCGTCGAGCTTGGCGTGCACGGCCGATTCGGCTTTGTGTGTGATGACGACCTTCATGCGACCTTGGTCGCCATGGAGCGTGTCGTCAAACGTCGACGCGGCGGCGGTGGATGGGGCTTGGAGCGAGCAGTTGCCGCGCAGTCGGTGCTCGTTGACAAAGTTTTGCAAGTCGGCTTCGCGGACGCACTGCCGCGCACAGAGCTCCTTGAGCTCGACGTACTTGGCGTGCGTCTGTCGCCACTCGCGCTCCATGAGCTGCAGCTGCCGCTTCAACACCGCCGACGCCTCGAACGGGACCGGTGCTATCGACAACGATGATGCTGGCAGCAAGAGTGACGGAAAGTCCTGCAGTAAATCCTCGAGGCGGACCTTGAGCGGGGAGGGCGGCTGCGCGCACCACTCGTCCAGTGATTGCTTCCACGCGCCGATGGCTTCGAGGAGAGCAAGATGATGCGAGGAGGACGGTGGTTGCTCCGAGTTGGGTGGCGTCTCGGGCTCGGTTTGGCTCGCTTGGTCCGTAAGGCGTCGTGGAGGCGGTGGCGCCGTGACGGCGGGCAACTCTAACGCGGGTGCTGCTGCTTGCGACGTCGCCGCGAGCGTTTGGATTTGGTGTTGAAGCGCTTCCATCTGGCTCGTCTGGCGACCATGGTCTGCGAGAAGCGACGCCATCCGGGCTCCGTACGTCTCGTTGGCCTCTTGGAGCTCGCGCGCGTGCGCGTCCTGCCGCTCCAGCGCCCCTTCGAGCACGTGGCATCGGTTCTGTAGCGCGCTGACCTGGCTCTCGAGCTCGCGTGTCTTGTCCTGCTCGTCAAGGAGTTGGCGCATCTTCTGCAGCGACCGCTTCTTCTCGTGCTCGAGGAGCGTCTCAAGCTCGAGAATGCGCTGCTGGTACGGCGTCTTGAGATGCGAGGCTCGGCTGCTGTACGACTTGGCGCTCGCCGACCGAGGCGAGAGCTGCTGTGGCCGCAGCGTCGACGCATACGACGACGACGGCGACCGCGCCTGGTCATACCGGTCGACCGACTCGAGCAGCATGGGCACATGTGATGTGGCCGTTGATGCGGCCATTGGCGGCGGCGATGACGATGGCTTGGTCGGCGTCTGCGCGAGGATCTCACCGGACGGCAGGTAGAGGAACTCGACTTGGTTGATCTCGCCAGTACCAGCGCTGCCGAGCGAGAGGAGCTCGATGGACCGCGTCGGGTCCAGGATGACGTCGCGGGATCCGTGGAAGACGCGCCGGCTCGGGAGATGGCCCGTCCGCACCGCCGGCTCGTACATGGGCGCGGCTCGCGACCGCATGCCGGTCGATTAATTGCTGGAATTTGGATTTGGCCATCCGGATAACAACCGATTTGAAACCGGACAGCTCCGCTGCCACCATGCAGGCCGCCACGTCCATGAGGCCACGGAGGCAGCCTCCGACGAGGCGCTTGACGCTTGCGCCTTGGTCTGTAGAGTAAGTAAAGTCCATCAGGCCATGAAGATGTAGGCGCTGCCTAGGCCATCGCCTGCGCTAGACCACCCGGCGGCGCGTCAGTTCCCAGCCATACACGATCGTCAATGCTTGCGACGCTGCGATAAGACGCCACACGTCCACCGCTGCGCTCTTGCCGCCGCCATCGTTGCACGGGCTTGCTCGCTACGACGCCTTCCACGAGAGTGACATGAGATGGAGAAGCGATTGCGACTACGCTACAAATGGTATGTTGCTCGAGCTCCACACGCTCAGCGACAGCCGCCCGGAAAGGGTTGCAGAGCCCGTGGGCCGAAGGCTACGAACATCTCGACCCTAACGCAGCGCCAAGGCGACATCAACCCGGCGGCGGTGCGGATCTTGGCAAAACCTTAAAAAATACAAGTTTGGATGGTTCATTCTCCTATGCTAGCGCAGGTCCATTGCGCCCTGTCGCTCTGGTGTGAACCACGTATTCCAAGTACACCAGAAAATCGCATGTCTGTATCCTGCCTGCATTATTGCTTAGCAGGACGACGAGACGAGATCAAGCAAAATCGATCGGTGGGACAAGGGATAGGGTTGCTACCCAACCATGAAGCCGCGAGATCACGCAGAGGCTCCTCGTGCCAGAGAGCACAGCATCGACAGCGATCTTATCTTGGGCTGCTTGTCCCGAGCTGGCATCACATCGCACATTCAAAATGGAGCGTTTTGCGATCCCGACTCTACTCCTACTACGAGTCGCTTTGGCCTGGTGATGCAGGATCCGCTTGCTTGAATATCCGCAAGATACGAGGTCCCATCGCATGGGTCATCATCCACCAAGCAGCGGCAGCCTGCACGGAGGTAGAGACGTGTGGCCACCTACGGCACTGCTCCTCGTGTGTTGCCATTTGACATTTGGCTACGAGAGCTCTAAGAGAGCACTAAAGCTGCTAACGTGGGCTCCGTCACCTGCAGCCCTCTGGGCACTACTGCCACTCAGTATATGCCAAGACAACCGACTAACTGAAGGTGGGCCATGCGAGTGCTGCAAGACGAGGAATAAATGAGGTTCACACCAGTTTGTTGTTACACGATCGCCCAACTAGAAGGCAAAGCAGAGCGCCAAGACGCGGTGCGCTGCCTCCAAGCCAAGACGACACACGTCGGCGAGACGTTTAACGGTACGACTTCTGGAAGCGAGCGCGGGCGCTGGGACCGCCGAACTTCTTGGCTTCGCAGCGGCGGGGATCCGCGACGAGGAGCGTGCGGTCGTAGTCGAGGAGGATGTCCTTGATTTCCTTCTTCGAGGCTTCATCGACGTACTTCTGGTAGTACGCGACGATGGCCTTGGCGATCGCCTGGCGGATGGCGTAGATCTGCGAGGTGTGACCACCGCCCTTGACGCGGACACGGATGTCGACCTAAAGATATGCAGACAGCTGATCAGTCCCCGTTCATCCCGAGCATCTTCGATTCCAAGTGCGACATCGGCGGATGTGCAATCATTGGACACAGCACGCCGCCAAAGATGGCGGCGGCACACAGTAAGATGTGGACCAAGACAGCTACCAAGGCGCGCCGAGACAATGGCATCTCGTCGCGCCCCGATGCACACTGGAGGACGTGATCAAGGCGAGGTACGTACGTTGGCGAAGCGCTGCTGGCCGAGGAGGAGCACGGGCTCGTACGTCTTGGTGCGGAGGATCTCCGGCTCGACGAGCTCGATGGGGCAGCCGTTGACCTTGATGAGGCCGTGGCCGCGCTTGCAGTAGGCGACCGCCGTAGCGTTCTTCTTGCGGCCAAAGACCTGGACCGATTCAATCTTGCTCGCGCCTTCCATGATGTTACTGGTGTGTGATTTCCGGAATGACACTGAGCCAGCCGTGGCCGATTCCCTCTTTCTTTTGATATTTTCAAAAACCTCTGGCAACTGATTATCTCCGCAGTGCCCCACCAGCCATTTGGGGGTCGGGTGTTTTATACACATGCAAATGTGTTTTCAACAGCCCCGTACGTGGCAGCGGCACCAGCAAGGAGAGTGTCGAGGACAGAGCGATCGACGCATCATGAGCTGCTATGACTCTCGACGAGGCAGGTAGTAGAGTCTTGTATGTAATCAGGCCTGGAGAAGCAAAGGAAAGAGGACGATGCAAGGATGGGTGATGGCGAAGAGAGCAACTAGGAACTCTGTTAAGTTTGCGAATTCGGGTGCTTGCAGTGATGGTTGAGCGTACTTGAGTACGGGATCGACGCAGCGCGTGGTGCCGCTTTTGAGATAGACCCGCATACGAAGGAGCTCTAGTACCGTCATGCTGCACCCCCGTGTCAATGCTGGATGCGCCCTTGGCTCGGTGGTACTTTGAAACACGCATCGAGTCTTACGTTTGTACTACTTGCGTTTCGCGTCGCGATGCCTTCCTTCTTGCAGTGTTCTATTGCCAGCGGGCGCGTCACCGGCGCCCGAGCTTTTCTGTTTGGCATTCGACTTGGTACTGGCTCATTGTTGTGGTCCTTGCCCACTCATCGTGCGGAAGCCTCTCTTTCCGCGCAGTATGCACTTTTCACGACGTGCAGCACGCGCGCTTAGCCTTTGCGCTTGCCAAGGGATACCATGGCCGCAGAACTCGGACACTTGTATTAGCTCTGCGACAACCTCCCTTCCTTGCTCTACCAATGCTCGCTTCGCTCCTCTCACACACTACTACGCATGCTACGGCATGCTTTTGGCATCAATATATATAGCATCGTATCCTAGAATCAACATCGCTATAGTCCTCGCTCGTCTCTCTTTCGTATGGGATTCCCTTGCTCCTTCTATTGCACTTGTCCTGGTGCTCCCACTTGCATTGTTTAAAACACAACTGATTTCCAACATAAAAAACACCCGCGGGCACCAATCGATTGCTTCGGCGTTGCTGATTGGCCAATCGATTTGGACCAATGAATACGGCGGTGGTGGGCTTGGCCAAAGCACAACCCTTTGCTAGACCAGCACAAGCAAGCGACGATGCGTCCGTTGACCGATGAAGAGATGAAGACCGTCTTCGAGAAGATCTCGAAATAGTATGCACGAGGTCTATGCATGGGCTAGGGCTAACTAAAGTCTGTAGCATTGGCCGCAACGTGCAGCACTTGGTCGTCCGCCCGGACGAAAAGTTTTGCTTTCGCCTCCACGGCGACATTGTCTACTATGTGAGCGAGAAGCTCATGCGCCAGGCCACCAACATTGGCACGGACCAGCTCCTCTCGCTCGGCACGGCGGTCGGCAAGCTCACGAAGACCAAGAAGTTCCACCTCCGCATCACGTTCCTCGACTACCTCGCCCAGTACGCCAAGTACAAGGTGTGGATCAAGCCCAACTCGGAAATGTCGTTCCTCTACGGCAACAACGTGGTCAAGTCGGGCCTCGGCCGCATCACGGAAGGCACGCCGCAGTACGCCGGCGTCGTCGTCTACAGCATGAACGACGTGCCGCTCGGCTTTGGTATCGCCGCGCAGGCCACGGAAATGTGCAAAGATCTCGACCCGACCGGCTACGTTGTCTTGCACCAGGCCGACATTGGCGAGTACCTTCGTGTGGAAGACGAGATGTTTTAAGTTATTGGCGTCCATGCGAATATATAGAATTTGTATGACTACGCTCAAATTGTTGCCGTAAGGAGGCGTCGCGACAGGGTTCGAAGGGCGTTCGCCTTAACCTCCGAATCGTCAAATGCTGGATTCGCCGCGAGAGCAAGCAGAGTCTTGATCGAGAAGCGGATATTTGTTGCACTTGAACTTTGCTGCGTCAACACCCAAACTACAGGAGTGTCTAATAACACCCACATTTCCGTCCATGGCAATCTGAAAGAAGGCACTACGGGCGAGTTCCCTTGCGTCTGTACAACAGCCTCTCCAACGTGATCGACGGGAAATGATGCTAATAGCCCTGCAACATACCGTCAAGGAGAAGCCACCTGCACTCGAGGCGCGTTTGCTCGCGTTGTACACGCTCTCAAGCAAGCGAACAGCCCCGCCACTTCAAGCGCTGCAATGTGGGTGAAATTAGCACCTGCCATTTTCAGATCCACCAATCAACAACGTTGTCGAATGCGCTTTCTAGCCAATCGCCACGCGATCTGTGTTTGCGCCAATCAAGCAAGCTGGCCTTTCCATCACCAGGATGAACTCGAAGGAACGCCGCCCGACGCTGCTGCAGCACTGCGTCGCCGGCATTGTCGCCGGCGGCTTTAGCACGGCCGTGCTGTACCCACTGGACCTCGTCAAGGTCCGGTACCAGGTCCACGAGCAGTCGCCGCGCGCGTACAAGTCGCTCTTCCATGCGTTCACGTCGCTCGTCAAAGGCCCCGGCGCCACGTCGTGGCACTGGCGCGCCATGTACCAAGGCATGAGCCCGGCCTTGTACGGCACAACCATGTCGTGGGGTCTCTACTTTTACTTTTACGAGCACGCCAAGACCATGTACGCCACCTCGTCGCTGCCGCCGTCGATCGGCCATTTTCTCTCGGGCATCCAAGCAGGTAGCCGCGCTGCATACGATAGGAATACGATCTGATAGACTCTATTAGGCGTCTTGTGCGTGCCGCTGACCAACCCAATCTGGCTCATCAAGGTGCGCATGCAAGTGCAGGGCACGGCCGTGCCGTACACGAATGTGGCCGACGCCCTCCGCCGCATCGTGGCCGAGGAAGGCGTCCGCGCCCTGTACAAGGGTGCGGTGCCGGCGCTCTTTCTGACGTCCCACGGCGCGTTCAAGGTACAGACTTAAGGACTTCGGATTGCTGATCTATGCGCATCTAGTTTGTCGCGTACGAAAAGCTCAAGTCCGAGTACACGTCGTATGTGAGCCGGGATATGGTATGTACAGCATTGTCTTATCCGGAAGAGACAATATGGTATTCTTTGGTAGTCGATTCCCGCGTCGCTGACCATCGGCGCACTCTCGCAAGCGTTTGCGTCGACCGCCACGTACCCGTACCAAGTGATCAAGGCCCGGCTGCAGCAAGGCGGGCCCGTCGCCGACAAGTATTCGGGCACATGGGACTGCACCAAGCGCATCATCAAGTCCGTGGAAGCCATACATGTCTCTCGGTTTTGATGCAATGGTGCGTAGGTACGAAGGCATTCCGGGTCTCTACAAGGGCTTGACGCCCAACTTGATCAAGGTGCTTCCGAACGGCGCGCTCATCTTTGCCGTGTACGAACATGTCTCCAAGCTGCTCATGACGTCGTCGGATGCAAACGTGAGCGTCTGAAGACGTTGAGAGCTTTTGTGCTGACTAGACTATGAGATAATAGCGCTATATGGATGTCTGCAAATCGGTTGCAATAGTTGTTGACACCAAGCCGAGACGTCGTTGCACGTCTTATTCATGTCGTCCTGGCGTCGATCCTCATTCGGTACCTACCCACACCAATACACGACACAGTGCACACCTTACTAACTACTTGACTCAATGTTTGCAAAGACAATACTGTCCATCCATGTTGCGAAGCGATGGTAAAGACGGACACATATACACAACTCGTCTCGTTCTGAGCTGGTCAAATTTGCACTACCCACAGTTCTACTAGTGGTCCATCGCTCTTCTACGAAACCTTGCAAGCATATTTGATGAATTGTGCTCTGGACGCTCACCCAGTGCGCTGCCTCTGCAACATGTCGTCGGTGCTGCAGACTGATCGATAGACTGATAGCAAACTGAGATACATAATGGGATAAACAAATACAATCTCAGCATCGGCGAGGACAACGACCGGCTGCGGACGGGCAGTTATAAGCTGGTTTGATGCTAGAGACGCTCCAGTCGTTGTGAACGAGACAGCATCTTTGCGAAAGCGAGGGGCCTTGGTCGCCAACCCTGAAATTTCATCGGGTTTTGCGTCACGCCGTGTAGCTAATGGGCGTGAATCTATCCATAACATGCTATAAACTGTATGTGATGGCTAAAATCCCACAGTTTGTAACCAGCTGGTGGTCTCGGCAACCCGGACACACGGCTCATTTCCACAGGACGGACCTTGCAAGCAGGATGGCCTTCCTTGGCCTCGAGACGCTGGCGCAGAAGAGTATCTTCTGCGTCTACATTGGCCTCTGGGTGAGCTACGGCCTTCTGAACGAGTACGCCAAGCGCAGCCACATCGAGTTTCACTCGGCGACGGCAGTCCTCGCGCAGTGCGTCGTCAAGCTCGTGCTGGCCGTCGGCCTCTTCACGTCGCAGGACGGGTCGCTCGCCAAGATGCTCGAGCTCTTCCAGCTCCAC
>NW_008246078.1:584415-585595 GCF_000281045.1 Saprolegnia diclina VS20 | reverse complement strand
TCTGTCGTCGCCAACGACGCTTATGGCCGCGGGTGAGGCACTGGACGAGAGGAAGTCCTTTCGGGTGACGCGGTCGGCGGCAAAGCTACGCAGTTTGTTGAGGTTCTCAAGAGACGCCTGCGACTGAGGCGGCGGACTGGAGCGGTGCAGCACGATCGGCAACGTGATCTTGGTGCAACCGAAGAAACATGCATTATACACTGTACCGGTACCCTAGAATCGATTTCATGGACGCTGTGCGACATCCGAATTTGACGAAAATGTGGCGTCCTTCCTCCCGATACCACTGTGAGGTCATAGTGAAATCAAGTTAATCGTGATATGGGTGGTTTTGGGTCGCGATCATCAGCAGAGCAAAAACAGGGCCGGTATCAAGTTCCGAGGGGACTCAACCGGAGAACCTCGACTGCACGAGCTAAGTGTTTCGCTGTGTTTTGCAAATGCGCTCCCGTACAAAAAGCAAATCTATGTGAAAGATACAAAACGTGGTCGGACGCGACCTCTTTCGCCTTCAAGTGCACCATGAGGTGCGTCACGGGAACGCCGTCGCTACGCATCTCCAGGACCCAGGCCACGATCTGGCCCTCGACCTCGTTCGCCAGTACTTTGCAATGCGGCCGGTAGTTGCGGGGATGCCGGTACATGATGGGCTGCGAAGAACGTGATGCTCGAGCGACGCATGTTGGCCCCACGACGAGATCGTCGCTCGAACCAACTCGCGTCCTTTGGCGTCGCGGTCGGGGAAGTATATGTCGGTCGTCGCCTTCATTGAGATCTTGTCGAGGAAGACAAGGATGACGTACTCTGTGCGTACGTGTGGCTCTCGAACGTGTGCTCGGTTGTTGGTTCCTTCTTGGCGTCCTAGACCGTCGTTCGACCTGCCGGGTTCGTGCACCTCCTTGGCCCCGTCGGCAGCGTTGAGCCCATCGCCAATCTGATTGTGGGGATGGTTTCAATGGTTGTCAGTTGAATTAAATTTCAGGGGTTTATCCGGCATTTCCGCCCCTCCGCAAACCCATGATTTCTTGAAGAATATCCATCTTGTGAACCCGCGTCCATGAAATCGATTCTAGGGTAACCAGACTAAATGTGTGTAATGGATAACATCACACAACTTGTCACCAGATGGTGCAACCCGGACAAATCCAGGTTGTCGCGATATGGCTCATTTCCACACGAC
>NW_008246078.1:549391-559868 GCF_000281045.1 Saprolegnia diclina VS20 | reverse complement strand
CGATCGTCGTTGGTCCCGTCGGCAGCGGCAAGTCGAGCCTCATGAGCGCGATTCTTGGCGAGATCCACCAAATGAGTGGCCAGCGCTCTGTCTGTGGCCGCCTCTCGTACGTCAACCAGGAGGCTTGGATCCAACACTCGACGCTCAAGAACAACATTCTCTTCCACAACGCCTTTGACGCCGACTACTATGACGCCGTCCTCTCTGCGTGCCAGCTCGGACCCGACCTCGCCATGCTGCCGAACGGCGACGCGACCGAGATTGGCGAGCGCGGCATCAACTTGAGCGGCGGTCAAAAGGCGCGCGTGAGCTTGGCGCGGGGCGTGTACCATCGCGATGCCGACATCTACCTCCTCGACGATCCGCTGAGCGCGCTCGATGTGCATGTGGCCACGGCGGTGTTTCACGACTGCATTCGCGGCCTTCTTCGAAGCAAGTCGACCGTGCTGGTGCTCAACAGTCACTACCACTTTCTTCCGCTCGCGGACCGAATCTTGGTCCTCGACGACGGCGCAATCGTCGGTGACGGCACATACGAGTCGCTCAAGTCGACGCACGCGCATTTGATGACCTTTGCCGCGTCGAATGACACCGATACGCCGCTAGATGTAGATCAAGGAATCAAGTCGGTGCTCACGCCCTCCCAAGAAGGCGACTCCAAGCGGCCTTGTTGAGAAGGAAGACCGCGCCAAAGGTGCCGTCTCGGCCGCAACGTACAAGACGTACTTTGGCGCCAGCGGCTACAACGGGTTCGTCGAATTCTGGCGTTGCCATCTATTCTACTGCGATCTCAAACTCACTTAAGTGCCTTGGCTAGACTTGTCGTGGCGGCGTCGATTGCCACGTTCTTTACGGTCTCACAGACGTCGCTGACAATGACCGACTGGTTCATGAGCTACTGGGCCAACCATACGGAGATGAGAGCTTCCATCTCGTCCGGGTACATGTACCTCGGGTGCGCGCTCCTCTCGGTGCTCTTGGTCTACGGCCGGTCGCTACACGTTTTGCTCGTCGGGATTCAGTGCTCGCAGTCGCTGCATGCGATGCTCCTCCGCAAGATCTTGCGTGCGCCCGTCACCACCTTTTTTGACGTCACGCCCATTGGTCGCATTCTCAACCGATTCTCGAGCGACTTGGACCAAATCGACTCGCAGTTGCCGTACTTTGGTCTTCTCGTGCTCCAATTCCTCTTTCAGATCCTCGTCATCCTCATCGTGTGCGCTCTCTCGACGCCGTACATTCTCATTGCGTACGTCCCGATCTTCTTGCTCTTCTTCAAGCTGCAGCAGTACTACAACAAGTCGTCAAGCGAGCTCAAGCGGCTCGAGAGCATCAGTCGGTCGCCGGTCGTCACACTCGTTGCAGAGGCGCTCAGCGGTCCCTCGACGATTCGAGCATTTGGCAAAACCGACCTCTTCCTCACCAAGCAACGTGACGCGATCGACCACTACATGGGTCTCTCGTTTCTCTACAACTGTTCGGCGCGCTGGTTCCACATGCGCCTCGATTGGCTCAGCGCTGGTATCCTTGCAGGCGTTGCCTTCATCTGCGTTGCGACCAAAGCGTCGATCGGGCTCGCCGCCGCGGGCTTGACGCTCACGTACGCGTCGCAGCTCTCGGGCTTCTTGTCCAAGCTCTCGAAAATGTATTCGACCGTGCAAAATCTCATGACGTCGGTCGAGCGGCTCAGTCACTACGAGTCGCTCCCAAGCGAAGACGACAACACGGTGACGCTCCTCGGTGCTGTTGACGCGTCATGGCCCAAAACGGGCATTCTTTCGTTTGCAAACGTCTCGATGCGGTACCGCGACCACCTCGACCTCGTCCTCCAAGATGTGTCGTTCACGGTACCCGATGGCACCAAGGTGGGTATCGTCGGCCGCACCGGCGGTGGCAAGAGCTCGCTCGTGGCGTCGCTCTTCCGCATGGTGTCGCTAACATCGGGCTCCGTTGTCCTTGACGGCGTCGATCTTGGTACTGTGCCAGTGACGACGCTCCGGTCGCGGCTGACGATCATCCCGCAAGACCCGGTGCTCTTCTCGGGCTCCATCCGCTTCAACTTGGATCCGTCGCGTGCTTTGAGCGACGACGAGCTCTGGCGCGTGCTCAAGCAAGTCCACTTGGCCGACGCGATTGGCTCGCTGGACGATGAGGTCGCCGAGCGCGGCAGCAACTTTTCTGTTGGCCAGCGCCAGCTGCTCTGCATCGCCCGCGCTTTGCTCCGGCAGAGCAAGGTCGTCGTCCTCGACGAAGCCACCGCGAACATTGACCTCGAGTCCGACAAGCGCATCCAAGCGACGATCAAGGAGTGTTTTGTGGACGTGACGATGCTCATCATTGCGTATCGGCTCCACACGATCGTCGACGCCGATCGGATTCTGGTGCTGGACGCTGGCCGCGGCATCGAGTACGACACACCGACGGCATTGCTGGCAACGCCGGATGGTGCGTTTGCAAAGTTGGCCGCGCAGGCGCAGTTGCAGGTCGAGTTAATTGATGCGTCGATGTTTTAGCCAATTTGTACTATGTAGAATGTTATGAAGAATTGGGTTTCTGTTTACCCTATAGTACCGAAGATATGGACCAGCAGGTTCAATTGTAATACAACTTCAAAGTTCGGGCTCAGGTCCAGCCTACACCGAAGCGAGCGACGTCGAAGCTTCGTTCTGCCAAAGCAACGCTCTCCGAAAGCAACGAGACGCAACAGAATATGCAATACCCATCGTGCCCTCTGCAAGTCATCTCACCACAACCTCTGAGCTAATCATGAGCGCTCGCTCCGACCTGACGATGAATCAAACCTGCAGAGATCCATCGGACGATGCTGGACATTATTGATCGGCACACCTTCTAACCCACTTTGGTGCCCGACCATACCAGTTCACCAAGGTCCTGGCGGTGACGACCCCTTTGCTCTGCGCACGGCAAGCTTGCCGTTGTGAAAGTACAGTGTGTCGAAAGATACCTAGGTGTTTGTATACGACAGTGCTCATCGATTTGCCCTTGTGATGTGCTTTGGCTACTTTCTCTTGGCACGATAGCCAACCATTTGGTCTCGACGCGCAACTATGTGTACGATGAATCGAGGCTGCGAACTGCGCTCGCACGTACCGTGGCACTGCAAGTGTGGTGCCCATCTCCGCCTCGCGCGTGATAACTCTTCCCCGTGAGGCGATGATCCGCGTGCGTGATGCCCAGACCACCAGCTGGTCGGCCGAGGTTCCGGGCTGTCCCTGGCCGGTCTATAGTCGCGCGGACCAGATTGACTCTAACGTTGCCCCGATCTCCAGTGACGGCCCAAGCAATGAGTCACAAAGGCCGACACCGTGCTTCGTAGCTGGTTCAACCAGTGCATCGTAGATAGCAGGGACACCAAGACTCGTGTAGGAAAGTAAATCAATATCATCAATTTGCCGACGACCACTCCCGTGTCTTTGTGTTTTCTGCGCTTGTCCACCTCGGTACGACACAAGTACCCTGTCAAATGATAAAATCATCAAGTACCCACATGAGCTACAACCACGCCCAAGCAACTAGAAATGCCGGTCTATTCTAGGCCAATGGCATCGATTTGACAGGGAGTCGCACCTCTGCTGCACGGGATAATGAAGTTGGCCTCTATTCGTTGCGCAGACTGGTTGACGAACTTCGTCTGGACTGGCGAAGACTCAATCGAGCACGATCCACGGCGCGGCTACTGGTGCTGTCCTGGAAA
Source organism: Saprolegnia diclina VS20 (assembly GCF_000281045.1). NCBI lineage: Eukaryota > Oomycota > Saprolegniomycetes > Saprolegniales > Saprolegniaceae > Saprolegnia > Saprolegnia diclina. The sequence continues at coordinate 556,153 of NW_008246078.1, read as the reverse complement.
TCGGACGAGATGGGTTTGCTTGGTGTCGGCCCCAGCTGCATTGATTGTGGTGGGATTCAAAATTTACAATCTCGTGCATCCTTGCGAACGAGCGACAGTCGCATGGTCGTCAACACAGTGCAAGAAAATGATCAAGTGCATCGAAACGATCGGTGCATCGCTTCCAACTCATTTTGCAATTGCCTTTCAAGCCACCAGCATGACCGAAAGCAGCGTGGCGATGAGCTACGAAGCGCTCAACTGCTACCACCTGCTCCAGACCGTGCCTCGCCGCGACGACGGCTCCGAGGTCTTCCAGCCCACGCTCCAGGAAACCGAGCTCTTCCGCCTCCTCCGCGCACTCGGCGTCGTCGACGCCAACGCCGCGTCGCCCGACGGCCAGCTCGGTCACTTCATCAACGCGTGTCTCAACGGTGTCGACGACAAGCGGACGCGTGGCGCCGACGCCGTCGATGCGGGCCGCAACACCGGCAAGGTCAAGCCGGCGAGCAGCGACGTCGTTTCGGACGCCGACGCGGGCCTCACCACCGTGGCGGAACTGAAGAAGGACCCGAACGTTGACGCTGACCCCAGCTCCAACGATGCCGAGTTCAACCGCGGCATTGACGTGGTTGCGTGCTACGGCAAGCAGGCGGCGGTCGAAGTGGACCTGCGCGCGCAAGGCTGGTGGCCGACGCACCTCAAGACGTACTTGGACGCAAGCCACGAAGGGGTGTATGCGATTCTGCTCCCCGAAACGAGCGACCGGCCCAAGCTCGTGCTCTTTACGTGGCTTCTCGACGCTTCGTTTTCGCCAAAGTACCTGCGCGAGCGCGCAACTTACGCGCTGCGGTTCCTTACGACGCTCACGCCGACCGTCCGCGTCTGCCTTGGAAACGACGACTGGAACGCACTGGAGCTCGCAGCAGCCGAAACGCGCGCCCAGTCGGCCCAGAAGAAGACTGCCATCGAGTTGTGCATCACGGAGGCCAAGGTCCAAGACGAAAGTGTCACGTGCGAGGTCGCATCGACGCCAACCAAGGCGACGCCAGGTGCAATGCTCGTGGCGGCGACGGGTGTCGCGGGAGTCACGATGCGCGTCTCGCAAATCGACGACGTTCTTCTAACGTCCGAGTCGATCTCGATCGCGTCACCCGCCGCCTTTGCAACGTGGCTATTGGAGGCCGCGAAGACGCACTATCTCCAGATACAAGTGCTGCTCCCGCACAAGTGCAAGCGCGCGGTGCTCGATGCGATGAACTTGCTGCCGACGGCAAAACTCTCGAGCACGAAGGAGAGCCTCGAGGCCGATCTGCGCGTCCAAGCCAAGGCAGATGCAGCCGCGCAGCTTGCAGCGATCGAGATGAACGTCATCGGAGCGGGGGCCAAACGCTTCTTCTTGACAGATGGCATGGCGGCCGCGGACGAGACGGACGCGCACAAGGCCCTGCAGAAGCAGAAAGAGGTGCTGCAGACCGCGCTCTCGCCCGTGATCAAGCTCCTCCCCACGTTTGATCCAGACGTTGCCGCCATTGTCAACGCCGAGTACGCGCGCCTTCTCGTCCAAGATCCGGGCTTTCTTGCAGCAGCAGAGGATTTGCCATCGTTGGTGCCCCGCTGGTGGCGCTCGGGCCCATCCGCCAATCTCAAGTGTCCGCTTCTCAAGAAGCACAAGCCCGAGATGGAGTTGATCTTGCCGCGCATCCAAGATATCCTCCGCGACCGCTACGACGCGTGGTGTCAAGAAGTGGTCGCGTTCCTCCAGAGCGAGCTGGTCGTCGACATTACGACAAACCAGTGCTTTAACGCGCTGGCCGCCAAGACAAATTTGAAGAGCAAGTTGAGCCGTGAGAAGGAAGAAATCATTCACGAAGCGTTTGTCGCTGCGATGGCGACTGCAAACGCAAGACACTCATCATCAACCGCGCTCTGCATGTATCTCGATGACGTCAAGCACAACCACGTTCACTTTCGAAATGAGTACCTTGCGGGCGGCGCGACGCTGCTGACGCTGACGCCGGTCAACGACGCGCCACTTGGTCGCATCAAACTGCCGCGGGATGCAGTCGTGGTCGACGTCTCGTATGTGACCGACCCCCGCACCGTTGTCATCGTCGTCTTTATCTGTGACGACAAGACCCACGTGCAGTCGTTCCAGGCCAACGGGGCGCGGCCCATGATGCGCCTCATGGCCAAGGCCTTTCCGACGCTCGTCGAGCGCTGCGACTTTGACGCGTCGCATCGCCTCTTGGCGCTCCAGCACTCGGACACCAAGGTCGACATCTTTACGTTCAGCGAGTCGTTCAAGGTCCTTGACCGGGCGCATCAGTTCAACTTGCTACTCTTGGGCCCCGCTGCACCGTACTCTGCCTTTCACTTGTTTGGCGGCGACAACCACGGCCTCTTCGTCGTCGGCAGTGACGGCAGCGCCCACTCGTACTACTTGCGCACGCAACGGCAATCCCAGCTTATACCTGCCTTTGCGACGCCTGGGACAAAGGTCGTCAAGCTCCAGAACGGCGCCTTCATGGTCCGCATTGAGCCGCTGGACAACGAAAACGATGGCGAGCACCCGCGTCGCCTTTGCCTCCACGCGCTCGAGATTCAGAGCCATGAGATGCTGCCCTTGGTCGCAGAGGTCACGTTATCTAAGGCGCTCAATTGGCCGGCCGTTCAAGCCCACGCGTACGACGACGCCATCGTGCTTCTCGACCAGAGCTCGGGCGATATGGTCATTCTCGCGATGACGATTGTGACCGGCAAGGTCGGGATCGACGTGAGCTGCGCACACACTGCGGCGCCTGTGACAGCCAGCGAAAGCCACGTGCTTGCACCGCTCTTCCACGTCTTTGAGAAGTTTCCCGTCCGGGCGTTCATGACGCGCAGCAATGACGACGATGACGACGATGACAACGATGACGACGATGACGACGATGACGATGACGCCGCAAAGAAGAAGCCGGGCATGAACGCTGACCTCTTGCCAATGGCACTGCAGCTGCATGTACAAGCGTCGACGCCCAAGCGACGCAAAGCTGCCGCCAGTGTCCTCAAGGCGATCATGAAGAAGCTCAAAAAGCTCAACAAGCGCCTCGCGTCGCTCTCGCTGGCCAATGACGCGGTCGTCAACGGAGACTTGGAGTGGCCCACGATGGCGCTTGGGCGTTGGGTCCTCGAGTTGATTGGGTTTGTGCCCGTGCCCATCTGCCGCGCCCGCGACAACGAGCTCGAGCTCCTGCGCAACGGCAACGCGGTCACGCTGAGTCAGTGCACCGAGGTCCATCAAATGGTTCCGAAAATCGTCTTCGGGCCCACAAGCTACATTCTCAAGGCGTGGCGCGGCCCGATTGTCGCCATCACGTCCATGGGGAAGCAGTCCACGGGCAAGTCGTACTTTCTCAACCACCTCACCGGCAGCTCGTTTGCGATCTCGGGTGCCCGCTGCACGGACGGCGTCTGGCTCACGCTGCGCCCGTACGGTGATACGCTGGTGGTCGTCCTCGACTTTGAAGGCCTCGGGTCGTTTGAGCGCAGCATGCAAGAAGACACGCTTCTCTCGGTCCTCAACGCGGCGATTTCGCAGCTCACAATCTTCCGCATCGAGATGCGCTTCGACAAGGACATTGACGCGATGTTTGCCAAGTTTCAGCAAGGCGTCACGATGCTCAAGGGCGACGAGCGACTCTTTAGCGGTCGGCTCTACATGAACGCCAAGGACGTCAACCCCAACGACACCGATACGCTCGTCGGCGAGTTCAAATCCAAGTTGAAGAGCCTTCTCAAAAACGCCACGGCAGAGAACTTTCTCACCGTCATGTACAGCGGCCGCGTGCTCGTCACGGCCTGCGCACCGCTCAACAACGTCGGCTACTACCACGGTCTAGCCCAAGCGTTGACGTGTTTGGCCGAGGCGCGGGACCGAAAGACGTTCTCCAGCGGCGCCGACTTTCACGAGTGCCTGGCCTTTGCGCTCGCCAAGATCGCTCGACGCGATTGGACGCCGATGGGCGACAACATCCAGGCGGGCAAGATGGCGTGGCTGCGCGGGCAGCTTCGCTACGCGCTGCGCAACGGCGAGCTCGACGCGGCCAGTACAGCGACATCGACCGACATTTGGGCCGACGACGATGATGCGATGGTGGCGCAGCGCCAAGCGATGGGTCTGGTCGACATGGTTGTGCCCCGGGATGCCGAGATCGACTTTGGTCTCGAGTTGGGTGGCCCAAGAGACACGGAGACAAACCTCTCGGTGGCCAAGGCGACTCTTCTCCACTACTTGGGGCGGTACGTGCAGCACGCCGCTGCGTCAAGTCACAACGATGCTCACGCTGATGCGCCACGTTTCGTCACGGTGCCACGCCGCGGCGACCACGAAACGCGCTTTGACGTGCTCTGGAAGTACGTTCTGTGGCGCCGCGAGCACCGCGTCCGCGCTTGGTTCGAGTCGCTCGGGGGTGCGCGCGACCAAATGCTTCAAGACGACTTTAACAAATGTATGCAAGACACCAAGCAGCTTCTCCGCCGGTGCGAGCACACGTGCAGCAAGTGCAAGCTTGGGTGCTTTCAGTCGTTCTTGCATGACAACAGCGTCGTGCCCCACGACTGCGGCGGAAGCCACCGCTGCGAAGGACGCTGCGCTCACTGTGACGACGACGAGCCATGTGGCGATGTGGCTGGCCACGCTGGTGCGTGCAACTGCCGTCAGAAGAGCCACACGTGCCCGCAAGCATGCCATCTCGCTGGCGCCCGCAACTGCGACGACATCTGCCACCTCGACGTCGACCACGTGGGACCGCACGTCTGCGGCGTCGCGCAGCACCTCTGCCCCAAGGCATGCGAGGCAGAGAGCTGCCGCAACGAGTGCAGCCACCTCCTTGGTCTCACCCACGATACGCACGCGTGTGGTTCGCGTCGGTGCCAGCAGCGCTGCAGCTACGACGGCTGCACTGGCACATGCGCCTCGGACGACCACTTTCACGCCGTCGACGCACTGCACTCGTGCGGCGGCGACCACACGTGTCAAGCCAAGTGCACGGCTGGCGGTATTTGTGAGAAAAAGGTCAAGCAAGAGACGCTCTCGACCGAACTTGTGCACCAAGCGATGGACGGGCTCCGAAAGAAGTGCAGTGTTCCGTTCAGAGAGGGCTGCATTGACCACGAGGGCAAGGACCATCTTTGCGACGCCAAAGTGCACACGTGCGACGTGCGCTGTCCGTGCTGCAACTACTACTGCACCAAAGTGTACGGACACAAGGGTATGCATGCGGCGACGCACGGGGGCATGGTCAACACGACTTTTGTCATGCACGACGACCAGGAGGCAAAGCTCGATGGTGACTGCAAGTATGTGGCTGGCGACGCCGGCAGTGCCGAGATGTGTCCGTTTTTCTGCACCAAGCTCGGTCGGGGCCACGTCCATTACGTTCTATGTACCCACTCGTCGGCCGACGCCTGCACGTACGCTGCCAAGGACGGCCGCCGACACAGTACGATGAAGCTTGCGTCCAACCCGACGCAGCCCATGGACGAAGTGCTCCACGACACGTACTGGAAGACACTGGGATGGGAAGACCCTGTCGCGAAGTGCGATGCACACGAGGCGTTTGGTCTGTGCCCGTTCGAGTGCGAGGCGCCCGAACACAAGGAAGACGGCGGCACCAAGTCGCACTGCGTCCTCGGCGCGTGGCACGAGCCAGTGGTCGACACCAAGACTTTGTCGTCAGGTCAGTTCCTCGTGCAAGGCCATGCCTTCACATGCCGACACATTGCCGCAAAGGGTCTCCAGCACCACGTCTTCGTCCTGGACACGTCCTGGTCCATGGAAGGAGAGCCGTGGAATGCACTCACGGCGGCCTTCCATGCGTACATCGAGAAGATCCTGTCGACGCGGAGCCGAAACTGCGACGACATTGTCTCGGTCGTCACATTCGGTAGTTCTGGCTGCATCGTGCACGAAGCCCAGCCACTGCTCAAGATGGCCAACATTTCGCTGCCGTTCTCTGGAGGCTTGACCAACTACGACGATGGCCTGCGTTGCGCCAACGCGGTGCTTTCGCGCAACAAGCACAAGACGTACGCGCCCGTCATTCTCTTCCTCTCCGACGGTGAGCCGACTTGCAGTGGGAAAGGTGTCAAGTTTGCGCAGAGTATCGCCAAGACGTACAGCATCTACAATCTCCAGAGCTCGTGCGTCGGCTTTGGCGACAGTAGTTTTGCGCATTTGAAGAACCTCGCGACGCACCTAGGCGGCAAGTTTCTCAAAGCGGCAACGGGCGCCGAATTGCTCACGACGTTCGAGGAGATCTCAGTCCCTGACAGCATTGCCGTTGGGCTTTTGGCCGAGACGGCGCCACCTACCAAGGCGGCGTAGACAACAAGCGGAATAACGTGTTTGCATCTTTAATATGACTCGAGTCTGTCAATGACCTAAGCGGTATACGGTGTGCATGGCAAGGAGTGACCATGTCCTGTACCGCGTTGGTTTAGCCGGCCTTTGTTGTCGAATGAATTCCCGCTAGTAGGTTGACAGCCTTGGCGGTACCCTTTGCAAGCGTGTAGGTCCCTCACACACATTTTATATCCCTTGGTCACACAGCACCTGGAGGAGCGTCCGGCGAATGCACGCTAAGCTATATCTCTGAAATAGGACTTGACCACAGCAAGTACATTTTCATTTGAATAGATTGTTTTAGGACATGGCGCAGCCTGCGTTTTGTGCGAGAAGGTCGCGCTTGGGCCACGGGTCGCGGCCAAAGAGGTAAAGTTGGCACCGCCGTTTGTGGG
>NW_008246078.1:538852-549291 GCF_000281045.1 Saprolegnia diclina VS20 | reverse complement strand
AGAACGTCCATGAACGGGCCGAGCTCCGTAGTCGCCAACTCGTGCGGAGCTTGTAAATCAGGCGGCACGTCAAGCTTCTTGGCGCAGAGCTTGTCGAGACCGACGACGAAGAGCTCGATAGCTGTCGATACAGCGAGCTCGAGGTCGTGCTTGTCGGTGGCAGCGGCGTCGCGGTACGCCATGTACTAGTACGCGTTCATGCGACCGCTGCCTCGACAGACACCACGACAGCCTGCACTGTCGTAGACACCGTAGCATGTAGGGTAGTCTGCGTCAGCGTGGCTGGCTTGGGCACCTTGGCGCGGCCCGACTTTACTGAGCTCTTGGTCTTCGCTGCGGTCCCACATCACAAGCGCAAAATGGCCTCCCTGCTTTGTGTGGAAATCCAACCAACCACTCGTTTGGCATACAAAAAGCAAGCTTAATTTTCTTCGATAGTCATTTGGGCTAGAACTTGGAGAAAATTTGAAAAAATTGGAAAAAATCCAAGATAGCAGAGGCCTGACTATTGGTCTGCAGTCAGGTGGCCTTAATTCTTGATCCATTCCACCTGTTAAATCCATGCGTTTTAACGTCCTATGATTGGTTTATAGACCTGGGACACCCCCTCTTCTACGACTTCGAAAACGAAGTTTGGTAATAATAAAACAACACCTCTTGCCTCCATCCCCCACTCCCTTACCCCAAATACCCCTTCACCCCGCCTGTTAAGGCTTCGTCTCGCTCTACAACATTGCCCGACCATACCCACCCCCTTCCCCCGCGGACCTTAAGCCCGAGCGCGCGAGGTATCCGAGAGATAAAGCAACGCGAAGGAGGACTCGGCGTTATTCCACTCAAAATAGTGCACGAATATTATTACTTCGACCATGTGTTCTGGAATGAAGCAAGAATTAAGTTTGCCTGTCTGAGGTCCCTTCCACCCAAGAACAGCTGTTAAATGATGACGCTCATCGTGGCACTGTATTCAGTGAGAGCAGTAGCTACTAAATAACAAATCAATTTTGCGCAGCATCCAAGAGGAGCTATGTAGCGTTTTAGCTTTAGCTTCTCGCAAAGATCAACCTGCTCGACAGTTGTCCAGCTATCACGCCACGATAAAGCACCGCTCTCGTCGACTGGTCTAGTTTAATGCGAGGAAAAAGCAAACTGACACCATATGGTACGTCGCTGAGCGAGTTCTGAACGCGCCGTCACGAGCGTTTCGACGAGCAAACCTGATACGAAAGTACCGGTATGGTGCAGGGAATTGGCGCAGAGCAACGTGTATTAGTAGAGAATGTGCACCTCTGGTGGCGCAATAGTGGTCGATCGCGTTTGGACTCTATGGTTCACGTCGCGGAAATCCGCTCTGCGAAGCGTTCCATGGCTTTAGTAGCCCGACTCGACGACATTTTTTGCTCAAGTTCAAAGGCGCAGCTTCTATGCACAAAGCGAACGCAAGGCCCAAAGCAAATAGTACAACCCGAGACAACTTGCTTGGGTGCGACGCGCCACAATCCACAATCTCGTTACCCACGCGTGTACTACGTACATGACAGAAGAGCTCGATTGAGCGGGTCGTCAGTTGCCGATATCCGCCTCATGCAGCGTGTTCTCGCCCACGTCGTTCTCGCCGCCGCGGCCACATCGGCGGCAGTTTGCCCCGCGACGGCGCCATGCTTCAACGCGACGACTTCCGACTGCCGCTCGGGCGACGCCAACCTCAGCAACGGCCTCGGTGGATCCTATTGCGCCTTGGGTGTTGGCACGTGCCAGAACGCAACGTTGTGCTACGACCACTTTAGCGGCTGCGTGTGCGGCGGCGACCGGCCGTGCTATGACCGCGAGAGCCGAACCTGTGGCCCGTGGCAGGCCGAGTGTGCGCCGCGCGCGTCGTCGTCCTTCGAGTTCTGCCCGAGTTCCATCGACGCGCAGTTGGACAATACACGTCGTCTGGAGACCACGACCGACGGTCTCTCGACGGGCGCCATCATTGGCATTGTCGCGGGTTCGATCTTTGGCGTCGCCTTTTGCTCTGGCTTTGTGCTGGGATGCGTCAAAGAGCTCAGGCGGAAGAGCGACGTATCACGACCGTCAAACATGTGGGCCGAAGCCGGCTCGCCGCTGACAGAACTAGCCCAAGCTCCGTCCGTGCTTTCCTCACCATCGAGTCCGCAGCTGTACCGGTATTCGTACTCTCCGGAACCGCGCTCGGCAGACTCTTCAAGGACGTGCACGCCGGTGGCGCAAGCGCCAGTAGAGCCTCCCGCACTGTATTCAAAGACATACACGGCGGCAACCGACACGACCAGCACCTTTGACGACGGCCTTGCCTCCATCTTCAACCTCGATACGCTCCACGTCAAGCGCATCACCGCTCCACTTCTGCGCCGATCGGAGCTCGGGCGCGGCGGCTACGGCGTCGTGTACCTCGCCGACCTCGGTGGCAAGTCGGTCGCTGTCAAGACGATGCTCGCCCACGGCGACCGCGACCGCATCCAAAGCTTCCTCGACGAAATCGAGCTCGCGGCCCAGTACGCATCATTCTTTAGTATCAAGTTGAAACTAAAAGCGACCCTCTAGGCTCAAGTCCGAGTACATTGTGACGTGCCTCGGCGCGGCGTGGAGCAGCCCATGCGACATCCAGCTCGTGCTCGAGTACATGCCCGGCGGCGACCTCTGCGACTACCTCCCGTCGCGGCCGGCGTGGGCGACTCGGCTGCAGTACGCTGTCGACATTATGCGCGGCCTGGTGTATTTGCATAAGCGGTCACTCATGCACCGCGACCTCAAGACGCGCAACGTACTACTGACGCAGGACTTTGCGCACGCCAAGCTCACGGACCTCGGCGTCGCGCGTACCGTCGACGACCACACGATGACGGCCAAGATGGGCACGTGCCATTGGATGGCGCCCGAGGTGCTGCGCGGCGACCGCGACTACAACATGGCAGCCGACATTTTCTCGCTCGGCGTCATTTTCACCGAGCTCGAGACCTGCAAGAAGCCGTACTGGGAGCTGCGCACGCGGGATGGTGCGTGGACGCTGCCCGAGTACGAGCGCTTGGGACGCATTGCGACAGGCACATTGCGCCCGTCGTTGAGTCCCGAGTGCCCGTCCTGGTTTCGAAACCTCGGGCTTGAGTGCTTGGCTCTCGAGCCGACGCACCGGCCGACGCTGCAGACGCTGCTACCGGCCTTTGAGACGGCGCTGCACAGCGCGTACGACGCATCCGAGACCATGTCGGCGCTGCCCCAAAACTCGACCAAGCGCGACGACGTTTCGACCATGCCACGCAATGCGACCAAGTACTAGGCATCTCTGTCGCAACTTGAAGGATTACTATTTGTTTCGATGTCTCTGGAGTGCGTGGGTTGACATTGCAGCTTGATACATTTTCCAATATGGAATCATGCTATGGAACCACTTTGATGAGATTGCATAAAATGTTATATAGGTAGGGTTAGGACATGGCGCAGCCTGCGTTTTGTGCGAGAAGGTCGCGCTTGGGCCACGGGTCGCGGCCAAAGAGGTACAGCTGGCACCGCCGCTTGTGGGGCTCGTCGGCCCTCCTCAGATCTTGCTTGAGCTGGTGGTATTCTTTCGCAAGGTCCGACGAGAGCGTGCCCGACCCGACCATCATGACCACGATCCGGTGCGTGCACACGGCGCGCAGCGCCCGAAGAAACGGGAATGCGTCGGCCATGTCATCTCGATCGACGCGAAGTGAGATCGTCTTGAGCGTCGCAGCGAGGCGGGCGACCGCGGGCGCGGCGCCGACGAGGTCCTTGAGCACATAGGGGTTTTGCGTCACGTTGACCGCCACCAGCTTTGGGCTCGTGTGCAAGTTGGAGAGGAGCGACGTGACGCCGGCGGCCGACAACTGGTTGCCCGAGAGGTCGAGGTCCTCAAGCTCCGAGCAGCAGCGCACGACGCGGCTCACCTTGGTCGCCATCGCGTCGTCTAATCCCGTATGATTCAAATGCAAGTGCTGGAGGTGCGGGAGCCAGCACAGCGCCTGGAAGAGCGATGGTAGGTGCAAGCTTGCATCGTGGCCCTGCAAACTCAGCGTTGTGAGATGCGTCAGATTCGGAAGCATTGTAATAAGGCTGGAAGGACACACGTCCGGAATGCTCAGCGTCAGCGATCCGAGCGCGTCGGGGTGCGCAAGGACGCTCGCGACGGCGTCGGGCGTGTGGGCATCGGCGTCGATCGAAGTGCGGGTGGCGCTGGCGTCACCGCGCCACTCAAAGCCTTGAAAGCAAGTAGGAAGAAACGCCGCCGAAAAGATGGTTGGCGTCGTCGGCGTCAGCGAGAGCTGTCTGTGGAGTGTCCTGGCGCCGGCGATCCACGCCAGGACGTCGGCGGTTCGATCCTTGTGGTTGACGTAAATTGCGGGCCAGCGCACGGCAATGTTTTGCTGCGCGGGATCGAGGAGCTCGAGGAGGCAGCGCAGCGACGGCGTGAGCGCCGATAGAGGAAACGCGCAGAGAAAGTCCCGACACGCAACCGGGCACGGGATATAGAGCGCAATGGCTTCGAGCACCTCGGGCGGACACCCGCGGTACGGGCGCGGGCGGCGCGACCGCTTGACGCTGCGGAGGAACGCAAGGAGCGAGACGACGACGAAGGCGAGCGCTTCGAGCGTCGATGCGCGGAGAAGCGGCGCCATCGACGATGCAAAAGTGGCCGCGATGCCTCAATGCGCCGCCACACCCGGTCTTTAGCACTGGCACAAAGCCACGCGGTCAAGGGAAATCACCGCGGAAAGGTCACCTAATGGTCGGAAGTACCACTGTATGGAAAGTTGCCTCGCATTTGCCCGGGTTGGCGTTGATGGGAAATGCGACTGTTCAACAACGACGACGACGAGTTGAAACGACTCGAATCGATATTAAAATTGGAGTTGCACCTCGTGAAGTAAGTTAGTGAGAGCATACTAGTATGCTGGTCGACGTGATTATGGTGCCAAAAAAAGGCGCCAAGAAACCGCAACGGTCTCTAAAAACACGTGGCACGCTGGGAGAGATCCAGTACCTGGGCGATCGTAACGGCAATCTCGAGACGTGGGGACCAAAAGCCAAGCAATTGCAGCGGTGACGCGACACATTGGTAGATCCGACGCAGAAACAAGCATCAAATCCCTCTATATCAACTCTACGGATTGGACATACATATGTGCAACTGGCAAGTAGAAGCGAGAAAAGAACGAGCTAGTGCGGACGTGGTTTGTTGTCAAGCTTTAGACCGCGCGTGTGGTTAGCTCGGAAAAAGTCATCAAAATACGTGTGGAGCTAAAAAGCGTGTTAGCACTATCGGTTTTTGAAACAACAAGGAAATTCGTGATAGACGTTTTTCATCCTATTACAGGTTGTATCTCCCACGTCGAAAAAGGTGGAGGAACTCAGACTCTCAAGTCAATACATGGAAAGGCTACACCATATCATATCGATGTCAATTCTTGGCCTCTGCAAGGGGCAATAAGAAGCTTCTTATTGCTACAATCCCAAGAAGCAGAATGTATGTAGTACCAACACTCTTTCCACGGCCTTTCTCCAGTTTGCACATTCTGATTTTTCGTTGTCGTTGCATGAGTCGCTGGACTCCCGAGCTCGTCGAGGCCGTTGTGCTCTATCTTGAGCGTCCACGTGACGTCAAGCTCGTTCTTGCGAGTTTGCCACAAAGTCTTTTGACACTGTCGCTGCAGTGCGTGGCCCAGCTCACCGCTATGGCGGTCGTGCATTGGCCCGAGGTGTATCTGGACGAGACAGCCATCAACGCGCGCTCGCTACGCCTGCTCGCTGCAGCCCGTCGACTTGGGCCTTCCATAGCTGTCCATGTCACAGCCGGCGACAGGTTCCAAGCACTAACGCGGCTTCTCGCGGGCTGCATCACGCGCGTCGACATCAAGTCGGCCTTGATTCTGCCGGCCGGTCTGCGCTTGCAGGCGGCGCTTGGTTCGTGCAGGGCGCTTCGCCACTTGTCGCTATTTATTCCTAGCAAGTCGGACGCTGTGGTGTGGCTCAAGCCGCTGTTGCAGCATCTCGCAACGACCAAGACGCTCACAACCCTCGACCTTCGATTCGGCAGAGACTCAATCCAGTCTTATGTCTTTGAGCACGTCGCACACTGGCTGTGTCAACCAAGCGCAAGCTTCCTTGTATGCCGTGGCGATGTGACGGCAGAAGAAGCGCTCTGGTCCGCGCTCGGCGCCAGCGCTGTCTTGACCGACCTCGTGCTCGAGAGTCCCAGGCTCCTCACCCGTCCAACGACCGACTACCGCCTGCCAGACACTTTGCGCACGCTTACATGGAAGGCTTCGAACGAGCGCAGCATGGGGCCTGTAGCAGCCATGCTTCGGAGCGTGTCGCGCCTCTCGTCGCTCACTCTCTCGTGGGGACATCTGCCGCCGTCGCCGCTTGTCGCAGTCGTGCGGGACTTGCGTCACTTGGTGGCAGTGGCGTTCACGGGCAATCGGCTCGGATGCAATGTCTTTCCGCCCGTATTACAAGCCATTGCCAACTTGCAGCTGCTCGAGACGTTGAGCTTGTCGGACAACCAGCTCACCGACTCGGTCGTGCCGTACCTGCTTCATATACTCACCACGTGCACGGCGCTGCGGATGCTGGACGTAGCCCAGAATGCCATGTCGGCGACGGGACTCGCAAGACTGTTGCCATTGCTCGCCACCAAGCCCAAGCTGGCGCGCGTCCAGCTCGAGGACAACCGCTACGTGCTGCGCGATCTCACGCACGTCGCGTCATCGCTAGCCCATTGGCCGAGCGCCAGTACGCTCGTGCTTGGCTTTGACAGCTCGCATGGCGCCGACGCCCTCTTGTTTTTAGAGAAAATACAGACGACGACGCCCATCCGTGTCGAGATGCGTGACTCGGAGTGGTACGTCCCGCGGCTGCTCCAGCGAGCCTACACCCGCGAGACGACGCGCTTGCGCAACGGAAACGACCAACAGCCGTGGACGCTTCGCCTTGTAAGCTACGCGCGAAAGGAATAACGCAGATTAGTGTTGAGGAGCTCTTGACGTGGAGATCCAGCGGCATCTTGTTGAAATTTTGTCGCTCGACGCTCGAGGTTCACTGCGATGGTCGCCAAAAACAACGTCACGAACAAGTGACCAAAGACGGCTCAACACTGCAGTGCTCGGCCAGTGCCGCAACGGCGAGACCGGTCGGTGCTCGACTCGAACACAGTGGCAGCGTGGTCGAGCAGGTCAAATGGGCCTGTGTGGATACTAATTCGAATGCGGCGTTCGAGGTGGCGCACTGGACGGGTCTCGCTAGCTCAGAAACAACCAAGTAGAAACCCCAGATTTCGGCGATGCCACAGCTGTGTTGCCCACGGGACGTGGCTCGAGTACGGTATCCAAGCCTTGGGTTCAGCGCGGGCTCACATTGCCTTTGCACTTTGTTGCGTGACAGGACCGTCGACCATGCTCTCGCATTGCGGCGCACGTACAAGGCAGTACAAGTCGACTCGTCCTGCACCATAAGCGACCGAGAGTCGCCCACACCGCCGCCGACTTTCATCCTGTTGAAGGTAAATTTGCGCTCGGTAGAAAAGCGCACGTAGGATGATGATTGGGTGCGTCCTCCTAAGTGCGAAGATCGCAGCTGGCATTTTTGACTTTGCATTTTCTTTTGGCACACGACATGGTACCGACCGCGCTCCGCCGAGCAGTCCTCGAGTTCGCCATCGACGTCTACCGCCCGCTCTCGATGGACGCCGCCGCCTTGCGCCTCGTCAACCATGCGTGGGCGGATGCCGTCGCAAGCGTCCCACTGCGCGTCCGCGTGCACATTCTCTCGACCACGTCGCAGCAAGACGACCATGTCGTGCGCCTCTGCGCTGTCTCGGCCGACCCGTTCCGATACCCGCTCGTGGCCAACGTGCACAGCGTTGACGGCATGGACGCCGACTACTTTGCCCAAGTCGAGCTGCACCCGTGGACATGGATGACGCTCGAGACAAGCGATGCGCTTCACGCTGCCCTCACGCGCCTGCTGGAGCGTGCGACTGGGTCGCAGCACGTGGTCGTGACCAACGTGATTGCGAACGCCAGCAAGTGCCAACCGCCCAAGTTTGCCGATGCCGTTGCGTACGAAGACACGCTCGACGATCGCAAGTGGTGCCGGCTCAAGCGCCGCAAGACGGCGGACGCGGTGCTACCGCTCTCGGCGCTGCGAGCTGTGCGCATTCAACCTGGCGCGCTTCTTCATTGGCGCGAGTTCAATTTGAGTTTTCTGGACTTTCCGCAATTGCGCCAGCTCACTTTGCACCAAGACGCGTGGCATCTCAACACGTCGTACGAGCGCCATGGAGCGCTGACCACGCTCGACTTGCACGTCGACGGCTGGCAGGTCGCCGCGTACGACCAGAGCATATGCGCCAGCAGCGTCTCGCTTCGACACGTCCAGTGTCCTTTGCTGGTACAGGCGCCGTTGCATGTCGAGACGATCGGCGTGCTCCTGCCGACAGATCTGAACAAGGCGAATGGCGCCGACCCGATGCTCGGCGAGAACGTGCAAACGCTCGTCATTGCTACGACCGAGACGGCGTGGACGGACGGCCACGACGACTGGCTGCGCCATGTGACGTCCCAAGTGACCAAGGTCGTCGTTGGCGTCGACGACAAGCACCTGCCTGAGATGCAGGCGCGCGCAGCCCAGTGGAGGACGCAGTATCCGCGTCAGCAATGCGTCGTTGAGCGGAGGGATCCATCAGACATGGATGCTGATCCAAGCGACGACTTTCCCTCGTACCTTCGCCAGGCGCCGTAACCACGACGTGTATATATCAATTTTCCAAATATGTGTTAGCCTTGTGTCCAGTCGAGGAGACTGCATCATGGTGTACTGGGTATTGAGGCCCATCGCGCTGAAGCACACTAGTGAGCCGGCCGTGAAGTGTTTTAGCTTGCTCAAAGTCCTCGACGCAACCCACAAGCGCCCAAGATTGATCAAGACGTCAGGACGATGTCGCATTGGCCGTTCTGTACGGTAGTACATGTTGCATGCATCGACGACATCCTGATCATTGTGCAAAATGATCATCCCATGTAGCCTTGGGACACCGCCTCGTAGCGCGATGCCCAACCCAGACGACGACTGTGGCGGCCGAGGTCCGAGAGCGCGTTCTAGGGTTAGGGTACCTACCCCGCGTCCAAGACCCAACGCTTTTTTCCATACCAACGCGACACGACGCAAGTGCGGAGTACATTTATCGATACAGTGGTGTATATTATCCAGCACATGGAATGTATAAACTTAGCTATCCTGTCGCCGTCCGCAGAGCGCCGTCGTCTTTGCCTTGAGCCAGCCAAGAAGATCGATGCCACTATCACGGCTGCCAACCGTCACCAAGAGCGCACCAATCATGAGGAGCGGCGTCGCAGCGAGCGCCGAGGTACCCGGCGCGCCTTGCACACCGACGAGCCAGCCAACGACCGAGCCAAGGACGGGTTCCCACAGAATTGCGACCGAAATCAGCAGCGGGCTCACATACTTGACGGCCAAGTTGGCAAAGGTGTGGCCGGCAATGCCCGAGACAGCCGCCGAGCCAAACGCAAGGCCAAATCGATCCGAGGACCCGAGGAAGCCAAAGAGCGCGGTGGGGCCGAGGCCCGTGAACGACGTGCCAGACTCAAACGCAAGCGAGACGACCGCCAAGCACAGCGTCGCGACAAATGTGACTGGAAATGCGTACACAAAAAGCGGCATCCACTCGCGGCAGGTCGCCCCGCCTTCAAAGTACACCAGCACGGCCGCCGCACCGAGAAGCGCGGCTGCGTTACCGGCCAATGTCACCTTGGGGCCCGTGTCGGCCGAGCCCGAGCTCGCGACGAGCAAGACGACGACGCCAAGGAACCCAAGGATAGCGCCGATAGCCTCCATGGCCGTGGGCGGCAGCGGACGCACCGGGCAACAAATGAGCTGGAAGAGCGTTGGCGCCGACGGTTGCTCCTTGTGCAGCGGGTGGTACTCGAGCGCCATCGCACCGTCGTCCATCTCGATGTGGCGGTCGGCTTGCGGTGTGACGACGACGACAACGGATGACGGCTCGTGCGTCGAGGCTTCAATGGGCGGGGCCATGCGGCCTTGGACTGAGCGAAACGCGAAGCGCAGCGTCATCAAGGCGACCAGCAAGAGCGGCGTCGTGCACACAAGGAGGAGCGAGTCCAAAAGCGAGGTATGGGCGACACTCCAGCCCCACGCGCCAAAGTGAAAACTGAGCGAGAGGCCAATGATGCAAAGCAGCGGCAGCGACGCCTTGTAGCGCGCCCAAAACGCAGCATCGAGCGCCTTGTCGGTCTTGAGCTCATACACAAGGCCAAAGAACTGCAGAAAGGCCGTGAGGAGGAGGCGCCAGCACGCTTGCATGAAGGGCGGCGTGTCGGTGAGGAGCGCGAACCAAATGCCACCGGACGACATGGCGAGGACGG
>NW_008246078.1:536775-537246 GCF_000281045.1 Saprolegnia diclina VS20 | reverse complement strand
GAAGAAGAGCACTCCATCGTACAGCGAGAATGTTAGTGAGGACTGGAAGAGCAGGCAGGAGAAGCGCGGGCGCCGGGAGGGGCAAGGAGTGCTGGCGCTGCCGATGAACGACGACCTCCACCTACGTATACATGTATGTGCAGCGCTAGACCTAGAGTGTCGGCAAGCAGCGTCCAAGCTTCGCGCGACCCCGGCGGATCGAGGCTTAAATGTTGAGTATCGACGACCGACGAAGGGCTCACATGGGCCAGCGCCCGTGCAAGTCGCCTGTTCTCGTCCTCAGACCTCCTCTCCCCAGCGCGCGCGCCCATTATTTCGCTATAACACCATGCGACATAAAACAACAATCGTGGCAGTTATAGATTAGCTATAGCGGGGCGAGATGGCAATAAAACTGGGATTCGAGCCGTACTCGCCCGGATCTTTTCCGGACTCGGCAGCGTCGCCTATAGCGGCGAGATGGCAATAAAA
>NW_008246078.1:513679-513996 GCF_000281045.1 Saprolegnia diclina VS20 | reverse complement strand
GCAACGTCCATCTCTTCAACAACACTTCGAGTCCATTTGGCCACCGCGCGGTATGGACCGCCGCCGAGGTCGACGCGCCGCTCACGGTGTACGAGATTGGTCTCTACGCTGGGATGCCGCCCAGCTACGCCGAAAAGTTCAACCGGTACCACACCGTGCCTTTCCTTGTGCACGAAGGGTACCCTGTGTACGAGTCGGCGATCGTCGCGCAGTTCTTGGACGCCAAGTACAACGACGGGAAGCTCCACAGCCGCGACAGCCCCGAGCGCGCGGCGTTGGCGCAGCTGGCCCAAGCCAAGATTGAGGCTGGCCCGTTT
>NW_008246078.1:507668-509084 GCF_000281045.1 Saprolegnia diclina VS20 | reverse complement strand
GTCACGAGCACGGACGAGACGGGGAAGATGGCAGAAGCACCGGGGTTGTACGAGGTGAGGGAGAGGGCCGAGTCGCCGCAGTAGGTCGTGGCGGACGTGGCGGCGGCTGCCATCAAGGTGAGCAGAGCAGAGAGAGGGTTCATGATGTGTTTGGTGTCGAGCAAATGCAGGAATGCGGCGTCGGAAGCCGATCGCTGAAGCCGCGCGACACACTCATCGTCGATGATTCCAGTCGTTCAAAGGAAGACGTGCGACAACATATGTTCGAACGACCTGTCGCATTGTTGAAGACGCTTAAAACCGAACGGTGGAAGGAGAGAAGATCAATGCAAGCTTCGATTGTTGGGGCCCTTTGAGAAGGCTTTGGTGGCGGATAGTGACGTAGCTTAGTTGGTCTGCTGGAAATAAGATCTGACGTCTTTAATCACTGCTCTAAGATCTGGCTCTCTAAAATGCCGTTGTGCGATACCACATTGGCCATTGCATCCGGACATGAGACGAAGCGTCGACTCTGAAAGAGCTTCGCCGTGAGAAGTCGAGTCCATGACTCTCAGCGAGATTATGAAGAACGAGAGCAGTTTGTGAACACCAAGATAGTTGTTGATACTGCGTAGAAAAGTCAAGATCTTGGGGTCGAATATATATAGTCATAGTGGGTTTCCCGATGCCAATATCGATCTTGTCATGGACGTCGTGTTGTCTTGCGACAAAGTGTGTACTTGGTGTGCAGTGAGTTATCAAATATCTCGGATCGCGACATACCGGTATACCATGCACTCCATAAGTTTCCTTCGCATCAGCTCGTCCCTAGAGCTCCTGCCGGCACTCGTACCAAGGTAGCTATTGTTGCCTCGGTAACAGAGGCTGGTCTGTGGTTACCGAGGTATACACATAGCGTTCGTCGAGCTCGTTGTTTTGGATCCAGCTTGGTGATTTGGCTTGGCCGAGACACTAGAGTAACAGAGCAACAGCACATCAGAGTCTCTCATGGCTCTTCTCCTTCACGCATACAGTACGGAGACAACGTCACCCGCTGTAGCAGTCACAAAATTGCACACCGTCTCCAAGCCAGAGACATTCCTTCCCGTGACGACGACGGAAGACTGGCGCTCCCAACACGTTCAACCGAGTCTTCATTCGAACGATGCTACTCACGGCCTTCAGGTGAGTGGTGGGGAACCTGCGGCTCGCGAATCAGCAAGAATAATTATGGTAACCAAAGCGATCGGCTTCCGACGCCGCATTCCTGCATTTGCTCGACACCAAACACATCATGAACCCTCTCTCTGCTCTGCTCACCTTGATGGCAGCCGCCGCCACGTCCGCCACGACCTACTGCGGCGACTCGGCCCTCTCCCTCACCTCGTACAACCCCGGTGCTTCTGCCATCTTCCCCGTCTCGTCCGTGCTCGTGAC
>NW_008246078.1:494378-506713 GCF_000281045.1 Saprolegnia diclina VS20 | reverse complement strand
TACCAGCAGAGTTCAAAATGCCTCGCGGCTGCAAGCTACCTATGGTTGCATTTACGTCGCTCTCGGCAGCGGCGCTCGAGGCACTCAAGTCGCGCAACGAGACGACGCTTTTTGTCGCGCTGGTATGTCCGTGGGCGCACCGCACGCTCTGGACCGTCTCGGAAATCGACGCCCCCGTGCGCGTGCTCGAGTTGAGTCTCGACAGTATGCCAATGAGCTACCTGCGCCACTTGAATCCCGACGGGTCGGTGCCATTTTTGCTCGCGAATGGTCGGCCCATGCACGACTCGGTTGACATTGCCATGTACATGGATGCGACGTTCAACAACGGTCACCTCGCCGCCACCGACGACCGCGCCGGCGCGGCGCTCGTCCAGCGCGCCAACGCGGTCTTTGATGTCGCCCCGACGTTCGCGTTCCTCCGCAACGCTGACGCGTCCAAGAAGGATGCGCTGCAGCGCAAGATGCATTCGAGCTTGTCGCAGCTCGAGACGGTCTATGTTGAGGAGGCAGCTGTGTACCGCAGCCGCGGGCCGTACTTGCTCGGGGACCGGCTCAGCCTCGCCGAGATCTTGATCTTGCCGCTCCTCTTCCGCTTCAACTTGATTGCCAAGCATTATCACGACACGGAGCTGCTGGCGTCGCACCCAGCGCTCGCAGGCGCGTTGGCGGCAGCGACCGCGCGACCTGCGTTTCAGCGCGTGACGCGGGAGCCCGAAATGTACTTGCGCGCGTTTACCAAACTCCGAGCGCGCCGCTAGCGCGCCGCTCGATAGAGTACGATAGTGGATAACCGTCGTCGCGTCGACTGAACCGAATAGATGTCTTGTGCTATTGGCCCAGACACTAGAACAAAAGTTCATCATGATACTGTGCCAAAGCTTGGGTGGTCCTTGCGACGTGTGTGCAAGAATGGTGTTGGTTCGTGCTAGTGGACGCACGCGTCTACATCTCTATATGAGGCATGTCATCGTTTCGCTTGATCGCCCAAAATGACGTGGCACACTCACAGCACCGCCATCGTCATCCGGATCCGGATAGAAGGGCGTGGATCTCGGCGGGATGATGCTACAGGCGGTGGCCGTCCGCGGTGCTTACGACAACACGGTCGAGACGTAGTGGCAGAAGGAACATCCCCGAGTTCTCACTTGGCAGTCCCTCGATCGGGAAGGACTCACCCACTCTTGAATTTCCTATGGTGGCGTCCATCGACTACGATACCCTCTCGGCCAACGAGCTCGAAGCGCTCAAAACGAGCCGTGGCCTCACGCTCTTCAACAACACGGTGTGTCCGTTGGCGCACCGTGCGCTCTGGACCGCCACCGAGGTGCAGGCGCCGCTGGCGCGCGTCATTGAAGTGCCCATTCACGCCGCCATGCCGGCGAGCTACATCGCCAATTTCAACCGGTTTCGGTCGGTGCCCTGCTTGCTCGACGACGGAGTCACCGTGTATGAGTCGATGATTGTCGCCCAGTACTTGGACGCCAAGTTCAACGGTGGCAAGCTCTTTGTTGCTGACGACCCGGCGGCAGCGGCGCTCGCAAACCTCGTTGTCGCCCAATTCGACATTGTCCCGTCCATCTTTGCGTTTCTTCGCAACAAGGACACGACCAAAGACGACGAGCTCAAGGCCCTAGTGTTCGCCGGCGTCGCGGGCCTCGAGCGCATCTACCAGGAGGACGCAGCGGCCTTTCGATCCCGTGGCCCGTACCTCCTCGGCGACCGGTTGAGCCAGGCCGAGATTGCTCTTGTGCCGTACCTCTTTCGCTTCTCGCTCATTCTGCGCACGTACCGACGCGTCGAGTTGCTATATGCGTGTCCACTACTGGCGGCCGCCCTTGACGCCGCAACACAGCGGCCTGCGTTTCAAGCGGCGACCCGCGAGACCGACGTCTACCTCGCTGCTGGCGCCAAGATTGTCGGCTTGTAAGTCGACTTTGGGCGCCCTTGCAAACACGCGAGGCAACATTAGACTTGCTTTCCACAAAGAACGTTCTTTGAAACCACAGTGTACATTTTCATAAAGTCGAATTTAGTGAATGCCACGACTTGGTTTCTTCGGAAAGTGACGGCGAGTCCATTCTGGACCCTTCCTGTAGTAGCTATACTGCATGCAACAGAGGCTTGTCTATCGCGTTATGGACATTATTGTCGTTGACATGACAATAACTACTTGTCTGTGAATGAATGTGTGCGGGTCATCGACAAGGGAATATGCGGCGAACGAGTATGCATTCTGAGAGGTCTTTCGAGGCCGCTCATTGGTGCAGGGCGGCGAGCGCGATCCATTTCAAGAGGTTTTTCCCGTTGGCGTCAAGCTCAAATCTCAATTACGACCATGAGTGGTAAAGGCGACGCAGCGGCCAAGAAGGCCAAGTCCTCCAAGCGCAACTCGGCCAAGGGCGGGAGCCGCAAGTTCGTCACGAGCTTCGAGGAGATGGAGGCCCGCAACAAGGTCGAGGAAGTCAAGCAGGAGAAGCGCCGGGCGCGCCGTGACGACGACGAAGAGGGCAGCTCGGACGAGGAAGGCGGCGCCGACGGCGACCTCGACGTGGTCTTTGAAGAGGCCGAGGAAGAGAAGCCGGCCGCCGAGGCTGTCCGTGCGCCCAAGCCCAAGGGTGTCCAGTCGCTCATCCAAGTGCAGAACCCCAACTTGCAGAACGCGTCCAACAAGGTCATGAAGGCCAAGGACATGGTCGGCGACGCCGAGCCGCAGCAGCTCACGCGCCGCGAGCGCGAAGCCATCGAGAAGGAAGCCAAGGCCGCCGCCTACATGAAGCGCCACTTGGCCGGCGAAACGGTACGCGTCGTCCAGCGCCATGACCAAACTATATATCGCGCTTGCTCCTGTAGGCGGAAGCCAAGAAGGATCTCTCGCGCCTCGAAGAAGTGCGCAAGCGGCGAGAAGACGCGGCGCGCCGCAAGAAGGAAGAGGAAGAAGGTACGTCGAGATGCGACACTAGCCATAAGCGCTCATTGCTGTGCTAGCCGAGGCGGCCAAGCAGAAGAAGGCGTCCAAGACCTCCAAGGTCGATGACGGTACGATACGCCTACATGTTGGTGGTGTCTCATGCGCATGCACAGATGACGTCTTGGATGCGCGCGCGATCAAGGCGCTCAAGCCCAACGTCTTGAAGGACAAGCTCAAGGAGCGGGGGCTCTCGATCCAGGGCCAGAAGAACGATCTCATTCAGCGTCTCATCGACTATGAAAACGAAAAGGCTTTGTAAGAGACGTACTATATACCACGTCGACTCGTTCTCTTGGACTGTGTATCAACTGCACGAGCATCGTGCATGAGCCAAGTAAGTCGTAGTCGTTGGGTGCTTGGTGCTGGGCATAGAAACGACCACCAAGACGTTGTGGGTACTGCAAGTAGCTCTACCATGGCGATAGCACTCATCACACTGCCAACGACAGCGTCAACCAAGCCTTACGAAGGAACAGCTTGATGCGCAGGAGCTGAAGCCGACGCTCGGCGGCAGCAGCCGTATAGTATTTCATGTTCATACTATGAATGCATCACTTCAATAGTGTTGATATCGAGCGCAGGGCGTTTGTCATTTTCTCTGCCTGCAGAGCTCGCACGGCGATGCCACATAGCATTTCGTGCTCTCCGAAGTGTCTTCTATCACAGTGGTAAGTACGAGCGATTTCATTTTCAAACGTGATTTGGCCGATCGCGCGACCTGCGCTCGCCTGTGGGCGCCGAAACGTGGCTATTTCTGGCAATATCGAGTTATTTATGGCACATGCCACAAACAAATGGGCTCGCTGGTCATCGCACCGTGGACAGCGCTGTAGTCCTGTATCAGTGATGCTGCATTGCATTCCATTGACAAACTACTTGGTGCTGCTTTGCTCATGGTCGTTTACCGAGTGCAAGCGCAGCGACTACCTTGTACAGGTCCTCCCCACTTTGCAGCGTCGGTACGAATTAGTGTATGGTTATCGTCGTATTATAGTGTCATTTCAGTCCTCGTATTTAAATCACTTGAACTTTGTATTTAAAAGCAAGCCCTCACGTTTTTCGAAAAACGCATGCGTTAAACCCGTTTCGACGAAGGGGCTTCTAGATTTGGTTTGGTGGCAGCATTGACATGAACGCCAACGCGGTCCAGCAGCAGATGCTCAGCGCGGTCTCGGACCGCGTCCTCGAGACGCTCGAGGCGCAGGAAGCGCGCTTGGACATGCAGATCAAGCAGCTCGAGACGATGGAAGAGGACGATCTGGACCGGCTCCGCGAGCGCCGGCTGCAGCAGATCAAGGCGGCCGCGACGCAGATGCAAAAGTGGAAGGACGCGGGGCATGGCGAGTACACGGAGCTCTCAACGCAGCAAGAGTTCTTTGACGTCATCAAGGCGAGCGAGTGCGTCATCTTGCACTTCTACTCGGCGACGAACGCGCATTGCCCGCTCCTCGACAAGCACCTCCGCGCGCTCGCCGAGTCGCATCTCGAGACCAAGTTTTGCCGCATGAACGCCGAGAAGGCCGACTACCTCGTGCAAAAGCTCGGCATTTGGATGATCCCGTGCGTCGCGCTCATCAAGAACAAGAGCGTCGTGCACATGCTCGAAGGCCTCGACGAGCTGGGTGGCACGACTGAGTTTTCGACTCACTTTCTTGCCTACTTTTTGTCAACCAAGAAGGTGCTCAAGTTTGACGGCGCGCCGCCCGAGTCGGTCACCGACAATGGCCACGCCAACACCGCTACCAAGCAGGGCCCGATCAAGCAGTCGGTCTTTGACTACGCCAGCGACGACGACGACTACGACTAGAGACAGACAACACAATACGATGGGTTTTGCCAGCGAGATGCATATAACTTAGGGACGGTGCGGCTGCAAGAGTTGCCGACGGTACGCGCGCTGCTGGGCGCGAATGTGCTGTGCGCTCTCCTTGGTGTCAATGTGCTCGAACGCAGCCTCGCGCCACTTGGTCATGTCGGCGCCCCACGTCGCCCGCGCCGTCGACACCGCCTCGGCCTTGTCCTGCAACCCAAAGCTGCGCATCTCGCAGACCGATGGGAGCGTCGTTGGCAGCGGCGCGGGCCCGACGGCTGCGGTGGTCGTCGTGCGCGGGCGCTTGCTTCGGGCGTCGTCGTCGTCGTTTATCGTCGCGTGGTGGTCGTTTCTTGTCTGGCCAGCGCACCGGGCATGCCAATCCTGGCACAGCGATTGGCTAAAACTCATGATAGCAACGCTTCGTGATTGGTCACATTGGCTATGTGGCGCTGATTTGGCGATTTGGCGCCAAGCTTGGTCGCTCTCAACGCCAACCCATTAGGGCGGACAGCCGGATGAAATGGCGACGTGAGCAAGCGGCCGCAAGCATGGAACCAGCTGGACGAGCCATGCGACTATGCATGCAGTGTACGGCGAGGAAGCGCTGAAGCGTGTCGAATGACGAACGATGGAGAAGGATGTGTGAGAAAGGACGGTACCGGTATGTTAACCTTCGGCAGAGATGCATGGCCAAGCATGTCCTCCCATCGGGCAGCTCCATCGGGCCATCATCGTTCGTGCAGCGTATCCGGCGTCGATTTTTCCTTCAAATTTAGTGCTGTGGCCCTGTACTGTGGTTTTGTATTGTATCAGTGGACGGCTTGCACTGCGATGTCGAGGTCACCTTTTGCTACCTTTGCGTCGGCTCCTAGTTCATGTATGCTTTACGTTCTTGACACAATCCCACACAACCCGCACGCACGTCATTGGCGTCGAGGATACCTCGCAACTCGAGGTAGAACCATTGGCATGCACGTAGCTCTCGCACGTACTAGTAGCTCGTCGCCGTGCGCTGGCAAGACGCCATGATTATATAGCAAAAGGACTATGAAATGGTCGCGTAGCAGCTGTACACACAGCGTTGGCATACACAAGACGGCTCGAGTACCTGCGCGGACGTGAGCACCGATGCTACAAAGTGAGCCATGTGCAACATCGAATCTGCCATTTGATTGGCTGAAATACGCGTAGAGTGTTGCAAACGGCCAATCAGGAGCAGGGCCATCAACGTCATTCTCGGACTCATGACCAGCCTCAGCAGCGGCAGCGAGACCTTTGCGCTCGGCCGCCATGCTGCCATCGTCGCCGCGACCGCGGACGCGCTCGAGATCACGATGGCCAAGAAGCCGGTCCTGCGCCTGCTCTGGGCGGACGTGCTCGGCGCCAGCACGGGCCACGACACGATTGGCGCGACCTCCAGCCTCCCACTGCTCATCCACGTCGTCGAAAAGACCAAGAACGGCAAGCGCAAGCTGCGCGACGTCGTCTTGACGTCGTGCGGCGAGGCCAACAATGGCATTCACCAGCTCGAAGTCGACAAGTGGGTGCGCATCATCCAGTACTTTGCCAGTCCGAGCCGCCCGCTTGGTGGCGTTGCGCCGTCACTCGACGCCATTATGCAGCACCCGCCCAAGCAGCGCGTACGACTATCATGCTCGTCCAGGACAATGTTGATATGCTCCTGACCAAGTAGACGTTCCTTGTGCTCATCAACCCCGTCGGCGGCACGGGCAAGGGCGAGAAGATCTACGAAAAGGTCGAAGCCATCTTGGGCCTCGCCAACATTCGCGTCGAGAAGATCGTGACCGACCGCCCGAAACACGCCACGGACGTGGCACGCACCCTCGACGTATCAAGCTACGACTGCCTTGTCGTCGTCGGCGGCGACGGCTTTGTCTACGAAGGTACAGCGCAATGCATTGGTTACGGAATCGCGTCCATATCGCGCCTTGCTTTCTAGTTGTCCAAGGCTTGATGGCCCGTCAGGACTGGGCGACTGCGATCCAGCTGCCACTCGCCATCCTGCCGGCCGGTACCGGCAACGGCTTGGCCAAGTCGATTTGCGACGACGCCAACGAGCTCTGCACGCCAGAGAGTGCCACGTATCTCGCGGCCAAAGGCTCCCCGCAGCCCCTTGACGTGGCCACCATGCGTATGCTGCCGCCACATTTCTGTCAAATTTGATGACGTAATATGTACTAGGCAATGCGACGACGACGAGCTACCTCTTGCTCTCGCTCACGTGGGGCTTCATGGCCGAGATCGACCACGACAGCGAAAAGTACCGCTTCTTTGGCGCCCAACGGTTTTTCGTCGGGACGATCGTCAAGCTGTTGGCGTCCAAGAGCTGGCACGGCAAGCTCTCATACCTCCCGAGCAGGGACGAAGATGACATCCCGTATGCCGACGCGGACGTTGCACCGGCGCTCTTGCCGGCTGTTGGCGAGCCCGTGCCCTCGGAGTGGGTGACCCTCGAAGGCGACATGAGTCTCTTTTGGGCTATGAACGTGTCGCACGCGGCCAACGACGCCAAGATCGCGCCCACTGCGCGCCTCGACGACGGCTACTTTCACATTGTGCTCATGCAAGGCAAGGCGTCGCGCACCGAGTATGCGAGCATGATGCTCGGCATCGAGAAGGGCCAGCACGTCCATCAACCGACCGTCCAAGTCATCAAGACGCGGTACACGCTCGAATGTTTATATCACTGTGTTGTCAATATATTTTAGGGCCTTTCAGCTCGAGACGCCGGCAGAGAACCTGCTCATGGCCGACGGCGAGCGTTGTGACGGGGGGCTTTGGCAAGTGCAAGTGCACCGCGGGCTGGCACGTGTCATGGGACTGCCCGCGCCAAACTAGGAGGCAGATAAGAAAATCTTTTGACGAATGGCAAGAATGGCATGTGCATATGTGTACCTCGCATTTCGCCCGAAACTGGTCGCGTGTTCCTTCATAATGCAAGACACACGAGCCGTTGGCCACTGAAATGATCCCAGTGTTGTGGAATGTGTGCATCGAGCGCAGTTTTGAAAATGCCATTTTATTCAAATCAATTCATTGAAAAAACACTTGGTGCCCAGGGATGCCGCAAATCAGCACGTGGAACCTCTGTCCATCGCTAGCGACTTGTAGTGGGCCGTAGAAAATATTCCCAGCATTTTCCAATATTTGTTTCATTTTCGCAAAGCACTGCTTTGGCACGCGTGGGGCTTGTCGATCCGAAATCGCACCCTTCTCAAATCGCAGTGATATTTTCTGGGCGCATTCTCGAGCTAGAGAGAGGCTGTGTACCAACGCACGCGGCCATCAAAGGCGTGCAAGTTCTTATGGCTACGGAGGAGCTGTGGCTTGCGATGAGCTGCATATTCAACGGTTTGATGTATGGACCCTATCCCTATCACGTGTAATGCTCAAACGCGATTTTATATTTATATATGCAGTGCTGTCCGTCCAGTTTGAATACGAATCGGTCATTGGCGCAACAGCGCGACGATGGTGTCGTGTCCCTCGTCCTCGGCAAGCATCAGCGCCGTCTTCCCACTCTACACATGTCAAAATCGCTCGCTATGGCGTGGACCTTGGCTCCGTCGTACCTGGTTGGGCATCGAAGCATCAATGGACGGTCCTTTGACATCGATTAGCAGCTCAACGATCTTGCTATGACCATTTACAGTCGCGTAATGCAGCGCCGCGTTGCCTTCCTAGTCATTATATGTCAAGTGGCGGTTTCAATCGCGCCGGACCTTGTCTTGCAGGTTGACGTCAATGTGTGCATGCGTGAGGAGCTGACCGACAGACGAAATGAGACCCATGGCACACGCGCAATGCAATGCCGAGAGACCATGTCGCTGTGTCACCGTGCATGGGCATTTTGCAGTCAGTTGCATATGTTGACATACCGCATCTGTGGCGTTGATCTCGAGCGCGGGCGACTCCATGAGCGCTCGCAACATGCTCGGGTCATCGTGGTCATCGTACGCAATGTGAATCGCTCGGAAGCCGTTCTAGAGACGCGGTCGTCAGTCCATCAAAGAGTGTACGAATATTGTCATTGGTATACCGTAAAGAACTTGGGCGTGGCGCCATCGCAGGCCACCAATCGGGGGGCAAACGAAGACACAATCTACGATGCGCTCAACGCAGAGTCGGGTAAGGTGCAGTGTCTACCTCTTCATTCGAATTGACGAGTGGCAAGAGATGCCGCACGACGTCGACTTGACCCTTGTCGACCGCCATGATGAAGCAGTTCCAGCCGTTCTATAGTCAAGTTGTGAAATTGTGAATAAATAAGGTAAAAATGGGTACCGCGTCATGGGCGTCAAGGTCAGCGCCTGCGCCCAAGAGGATCTGTACGACATCGGGGCGGCCCACGGCGCAGGCCAGCTGCAAAACACTCACGCCGTGCTATGCAATCAAAATGATAAGCCACAAGTCCACCATGCTCGCTCCAGGAAAGGGACCTCGTTCACATGGTGGACGTTGGCGCCATGGCGAAGCAGTGCCTGAATGACATCGAGCGAGCCAAACTCGATGGCAGTCGACAAGGCTGTAGAGCCCCCCTAAACGTCCCATCCATCGTATTTTCAGACGCGCAGCGAGCTCGTACGGGGAAGGTCTGGTCAATGCACTGTGTATGGGCAAGCAGTCGTTCCATCATCGTTGCCGGGCCCAGCTGTGCCGCGAGATGCAGCGCCGTGCGTCCATTCTTGCCATCACGTTAGACGGGATACATGGCGGATCGCAAGGAATACCTCGGCAGCTTGATCGACGTTGGCGCCGGCATCGAGGAGCCGGGCGACAACAACTTCATCCCGCGTTTCAACCGCCAAGCGCAAGGCCGTCGTGCGCTTGATCGGTGCGTTGACGTCGACGAGGGGCACAAGCAGCGTCACCATGTTGGGCTTCTTGAGCGTGATGGCTTTTCCAAGCACCGAGCAGCCGTCCTATGCAGTCATTTTCGATGCTTCTGCAGACACGCGGTACGTACATAGCGCGACAGCAGCGGATTGGCCCCCGCGGCCAAAAGCTGTCGCAGCACCGCGCTCGACCGGGCACGAAACACGGCCGTCTCGCCAATCTACCCCGAAATGAAAATGAGGGTTAGGGTTCTCAAGCGGGGTAGGGTTCGTACGCGGTTGCGCATGTTGACGGTAGCGACGTCGAGCACGGGCAAAAGGAGCGCGACAATCTCGACGTGGTGCTGGGCGACAGCATGTAAAAGCGGTGTGTTGCCTTCCTACACCACCGACACGTTGTCGTGTATTGTTGGGCAATTTTTAACAAAAAATACGTACCCCATCTGGAAGGCTCGGGTCGGCGCCGCTCGCAAGCAGCTGCTCGACGATCGCCGTGTGACCATCAAAGGCGGCTGCACACAAATAGGTCGCTCCGGTCTACACGGAGATGTCAGAACGAATGGCGGTGATCCCGAGGACCGAAAGCACGCGGTCGACGTTGGCGCGCGGTAGCAAGCACGCGACAATGTCTGCGGCACCATGTGCGACAGCTGCATACAGCGCCGTCGTGCCTTCCTATTCCAAATCCCATTTATAAACCTAATACTGCTATATATGCATCTCAAGCACGCACGGCGTTGACACGGTCGACATCGTTGACGTGCTGGACGAGGAAGCGGACGACGTCCAAATGACCTTGGGCGCAAGCGGCCTCGAGAGGGGCTTCGTGCTCCTATTACAACGTCCATCAACCGCGTCAAGTGCATACGATACATACGGGCTTGGACGGCGCGAGGTTCGCGCCCACCGAGTAGAGCGCGTGGACAAGGCTGAGGTTGCCGGCCGCTGCAGCAATCGCAACCGCCGAATACCCGTGCTATTGAATTGTTTTTGACGATGAAAGCCATGTATGAGCCACCTACCGCAGCGACGGCGTTGACATTGCAGCGCGGCGCCAGGTACGTGACAAGGTCGTCCCAGCCGCGGCGCGTGGCGAGCATGAGCGCCGTGTTGCCGTTCTATCACGGTAGGGTCACTCGATGCCACATAGTGAGGTATACCCGATCGACTTGATCAACATCAACTTGGTAGGTTTCAACGAGCAATGTGGTAAAGTCGACCGAGTGCACATCGACGGCCAGTAGAAAGAGCGGCATTCCCTACGCGTGACCCGTCTACAGATCCAAAGACAATCATATAGCAAAGGATTACGTAGAGCGTAACGTTGGCGCTGGCGTGAAACGCATGCAACACGCGCGCACTCTCGACGTCGTTGGCGTCAAAGACGTAGCAGAGCGCCGTGACGCCATCGTCCTACACATATTTGATGAAATGCGGGCAGTTCAATGGCGTGTACGGACGTCGGCACTGGCTTCCGTGTCGGCGCCATGCTCGAGCAATGCCGTCGCAATGGCGGGGAGACCGTGCCGACAGGCCTCTTGGAGTGCTGTGACACCGCTCTACCCGAGCGTGAGTTGGGCGCCAACGAAACGAGTCGTCGTACGGGCGGCGCCACATTCGGGCTGGCGCCGTGACGTAAGAGCGATCGCACAATCTCAGTGTGCCCGCTTTGCACTGCTGTGATGAGGGGTGTCGTGTCCTACGTCGCAAGTATAAGCACATGAGAATATGCATCCGAGCATACCTGGGCCACGATCGCGTTGACATCAAGACCAACCGCCAGCAAGCTATCGACGGCTTCGAGGTCCCCGGCGCGGGCTGCGAGGACAAGGAGGGATGGTCCCGCGACCTAGGGATATACACGTAGCCTCGTCGTCGTGCCGGCAAGCGCCAGCACCTCGGGCGTGAGGCCGTGGAGCTTGACGTCGGCGAGGAGCGAGGCGAGGGCCGACGCGTCGCCGTCATGGGCCTGGTCGAGGAGAGAGCTTGTGGTGGCGTCCTACGGCGCGGCGTCGTCGTCGTCACGAAGGCTCATAGACATTACCATGTCAAGATGGCTGCGCGTTTGAAAATGTGGGTCCCATTGGTGGTGTCTTTCGGTGCGACATGCGGGTAAATTCGCTTATGCAAGTATAACATACCACGCGTGGCGCCTTGCTTTGTGTCAAATGTACTTGTATAAGGGAATGTCATGACCGGTCAACGTCGCCTCTGCGACCGTGGTCGGTCACAGATATCAGGGCGAGAAGACGCTTCGTCTTTCCCAACTCAGCATGAAAAGAATACAATGTCCCGCTTCGATTCCCGGGGAGGACAACCTTTTGTTGTCCATTGTTGAAAAATCAACTCGTAACGAAGAACTGACCCTCGGCGCCTTCTCTTGGCTACCGGATACAAGTAATACGGTCTGATTGACAGGTAGAATTTCGCTCAAATGTAAGAAAATGCACAAACTATCAGCGCCACTCTTGCCTAAACCAACGACACTAACCAAAGATGCCGGAACGAGAAAGCAAAGATTTTTGATCTCGGGCTTCCACGTACCGATTTGCTCCCGTGCGAATCTGGACAAATTGGTTCTTAGCCCGTGAAAAAGACAAAGTCGGTCGCGCTCGATACACTTGCAATATGTAATACGTGGCAGGATTTTTCGTTAATTTAAAAGCAGCACCAGCAGTCGAACGGGCAGTCGGCC